>NW_018165805.1:314943-323057 GCF_001263595.1 Phalaenopsis equestris
TTTCAGTAGTGGTGTGGTTAATTTGAGCAACATTAAGAGTCATACTAGCATAGTATAGGACTTTAAAAATCTTGTCATATCTCTGCCCTAAAACAACTCCAATTGCATAATCACTTGAATCACACATTAATTCAAAAAGTTTCTCCTAATCAGGTGAAACAATTATAGGAACAGTGATAAATTTTTCCTTTAAAGTTTCAAAGACTTTAAGGCAATCTTAGTTAAAGTCAAATTTTGTATCTTTTTTTAGAAGTTGGCATAAAAACTTTTGTAATTTTTGAAAAATTTTTAATATATCGCCTGTAAAATCCAGCATGTCCTAAAAAGCTACTAACTCCTCTTACAGTAGTATAACTCCTCTTACAATAATACAGTAGTAAGTGGAGGTAAGTTTCATATAACTTGTCTTTTTGTAGGATATACTTTCATGTCATTTTCTGAAATTTTATACTCAAGCATAATTCCTCGTGCAACCATAAATTAACATTTTTCTCAGTTTAATACGAGATTAGTCTTTTCACATCATTCTAGAACTTTCTCCAAATGATTTAGACATATTTCAAATGAAGTTCCAAATACAGAAAACATGTCCATAAAAACTTCGATCCCTTTTTCAATTAAATCACTAAAAATTGACATCATACATCGTTGAAATGTTGCATGTGCATTACATAATCCAAAGGGCATTCGTCGAAAGCAAAAGTTTCATAAGGACTATTAAATGTTGTTTTCTCTTGATCCTCAAGAGCAATAAATATTTGATGATAACCGGTATATCCATCTAGAAAACAAAAACATCTTTGCCCAACCACCCTATCCAACATTTTGTCCAAAAAGGATAAATGAAAATGATCCTTCCTGGTGACATAATTTAATTTTTAATAATCTATGCAGATCCACTATCTAGTGGCTTGTCTTGTTGGTATTAATTCATTATTTTCATTTTTCACAACAACAACACCTCCTTTCTTTGGAACACAATGAATTGGACTCACCCAAGCACTATATGAAATAAGATATATTATTCTAGCATCTAACCATTTTAAAATCTCTTTCTTAACAACTTCTTTCATCATAGGATTCATTCTCCTTTGAGGATTAGCTTTTGGTTCATGTTGATCTTCCAATAAAATTCTATGCATACAAATTAAAGGACTGATTCCTTTAATATCAGCTAATGTCCATCCAAAAGCTTTCTTATATCTTCTCAAATTTTTCAACAACTGTTGTTCTTGCATATCAGTTAATTCTGCGGATACTAAATAAGTAATGTGGATTAATCTCCTAAGAATACATACTTTAAATGTGTAGGAAGTGTTTTTATTTCTAGTTCAGGAGATTTCTCAATAGATGAAATCAAATTCTTGTTACTTTCTATAGGATCTAACATTTCAAATTTTTCCTGAACATAATTCACATATTCATTACTCACTTCCATAGATTCATCTTGAATTGTATCCTCATCTTCATATTCCAAATATTCTTTTTCAGATTTCTTTTATAATGTCTTCTTTAAATATTTATGACTTAAATATTCGTTGATATTCGTTCTAAAGCATTCAAACTCTTACTCTTTTACAAGGTACCTCATTGATTTTGCAATATTAAATGTAACCTCTTGATCACTAACTCTCATAGTTAGTTCTCCCTTTTGCACATCTATCAATGCTATCAATGCTCTTCCAGTGGCTATCAACGCTCTTACAGTGGCTAGGAATGGTCTTCCTAAAATGATAGGAATTTTCTTTATCATCCTCCATATCTAATAAAATAAAGTTCACTAAATGATAAATTTATCAACTTTTGCCAAAACATCTTCTATAACTCCTTTAGGATAGGTAATCGAACGATCAGCTAACTGAAGAATTACAGTTGTAGGTGTTACAGTTGTAAAACCCAACCTTCTGAAAATTGATACCCAACACAGTTGTAGGTGAAATATCTCCTAAACCCAACCTTCTGAAAATTGATAAAGGCATAAGATTAATACTGGCTCCTAAATCACATAAAGCTTTTCCAAAAAAATCTTTCGTCAATAACACAAGGAATAGTAAAACTACCAGGATCTTTAAGTTTTTCAGAAAGTTTTTTTTTTGAATTGTAGCACTACACTCCTCACTGAGTACAAAAATTTTAATATCTACAAACTTCTTTTTCTTATTAAGTATATCCTTTTTGAACTTCACATAGCTTTACATTTATTCAAAGACTTCAACAAATAGAATGTTTATCGTCAATTTCCTCAATATTCCTAAAAATTTTGAAAATTGGTTATTTATGTTTTTTTGTTTTAATCTTTGAGGAAATGGAGGTGGTGGGCTTTCTTCAGTGGGTTTTCTTATTTTTCTTTCTACAGTGATTTTCCTTATTTTACTAATACATTCTGACTCAAAATGAAAATCTTCACAAGATTTTTCATTTTTCACCTCATATTTTAAACTTCAACTTTCACTTCTTTTTGAACTCTGGTTTCCAATTCTTTTCCACTTCTCAGTTGAATAACCTTAATTTGCTCTTTGTTCTGATCTTTAAGATTTACTTCAACATTACTAGGCAACGTTTCTGGAGGTCTATTACTAAGTGCAGTAGCAATACATCACAATTGATTTTTCATGTTTCTAATTGTAGCTCATTGACTTTGTAATTGTCTTCCAATTTGCAAAGTCAATTCTTCCATTGAAAACTTATTCTCTTTACTCTACAAATTATTAAAACTTGGAGGGTAATATGGTTTATAAGTTGGATTTCCTTGATTGTTGGAGTTTCCCAATGGGTTTGCAGTGTTGTTTCCCCATTGCGTTTGCAACATTATAGTTATTGTTATTATAACTAAAATTTGGATGATTCTTCGAACTAGGATTATAATAATCGGAATAAGGATTATTAGAAAGATTATTTATTGCATTTAAGGTCTCATAAGAAGATTGAGATTTTATTATTTGTCCCAATGAGTTTTCCTCAAGCACAAGTGATGTCTTAGAATAATTCATTCCATATTGATTTATCTTCTTTGATATAACAACTATTTGAGCAGATAACATAAATATTGCATTAGAATCATGACTACTAGCTACTCTTTTTAGATTTACCCTTTCAGAGGGTCATTGAAATTTATTAGTAGTCATCTCTTCATTTAAAAAATATGTTTCATCAAATCATTTTGACATTAATGATCCACCAGCAACAGTGTTAATTATCGATCCAAGAGATCTAACCAATCAATTATAAAAAGTTCGTATTATTAACCAATCTGGCAACGCATGGTGTGTACACTTTATAAGGAGATCTGATCTTTCCCATGCTTCATAAATTAATTCCCCTTCAAACTGACAAAAAGATGTAATATCGTTTCTAGGCTTAGCAGTTTTTAAAGGTCGGAAATATTTAGATAAAAAATTTTGTTATAAGTCTCCCCAAGTTTTGATAGATCCATGTGCTACGATTTTAACCATATCTTAGCTTTATCCCTTAGTGAAAAAGGAAAAAGTCTAAGTTTGACAACATCATTTGACACTCCATTGTATTTAAAAGTAGCACACAATTTTAGAAAACTAGCAAGGTGTAAATTAAGATCTTCTCCAAACTGATTATTTTGTACCATTTGGATAATAGCAGGTTTAAGCTCAAATGAATTGGTCGCTACAGTAGAGTTTTGTATACTCAAATAAATTTCACAAATAAATTTCACTCAAATAAATTTCATATGCTGTAAGATTACCATAATCTCTTAAAGGTCCCTGATGATGTTGATTTTCATTTCCAACATTACTTGAGTTGAAAGCCATTTTTCTAAAATGATCTTTCTCTTTTGGTTGTTTTTAAAATTTTCCAATAGTTCTTTCTAACTCTAAATTGTAAGGTACTAAATCTTCAAATCTTACACTATGCATAAACAAACACGATAAGTAATTAAAATAAGCAAACACACTAAAATATGAAAATATTCAAATTAAACTACAAACACTTTTTTTTAGTTTAAATAAAATAATTTAAATTATAAAATTACTTTTCGTTACTTCCCCGACAACGACGTTAAAAACTTGATGCGGGCAGATTTAGTATGTTATTTTTGCAAATATTTTTTAATATTACAAAATACACATAATAGATAAAATAGTAAATCTACAATTTAATCCCAACAAAATAACTTTAGTTAAAATAATTTTATCTTTTTAAAAAATTTTAAACTGACAAATCCCCTAAAAATAACGCAAGTATACGTGTCACTCAAGTAATAAATGACTCTAATGGAGTGTTAGGTATCAATCCCATAAGGAAGTTGGAAATGCTTACAAGTAAATTCTTATGATTATTTTGTAAACTATAATTTAAACTACAACAGTGAAGTACAAAATTCGAATCTATAGTAAATGAGTGAATGCTAAATAAAATGCAGTTAAAAGACTAATTTAATTAAACTAATTGATAATCTTTTAAAAGTAAAATTACAAAAACTAAACAAAGTTTTTGTGACGAAGAGTTCAAATTTAAGAAAACATCATTTCCTTTTATAAGAAAGTGTATGGATTGTGAAGAAATTAAAATCATTTAAAAATATATGTATAAATTATTTTGTTTCAAATAAAAGCAATCCTATTCTTTACCCTATTCCAAGTGCATAAAGAATATTGACTAATCCAGAGTTTGGTCCCTAATTTCGTGGTTAGGCTGGGAGGATACCGGCTGCCACTCCAGCCTGAGGGCTAACAATCTTGCATTAGTTTCTAATCAACTAGACTAAATTGGAGATTTTGATATGTCACCTTAAAATCTCCAATTCTGCATCCAACAAAGTATATTTCCATATTTTTTTGCACTCAATCTCATGGATGACATCCTATCCCATGGAATCAAATGTGATTCTCACTATGTTGTAGAAATCATAGCCCTTTTGGAATATATGTTTATCAACACATTTTAATAAAAAATCAATTGGCCAGAATGAAAAGTAAATGAAGATCAAAGTTCAAATCATCACAAATTATTAACATTTAAAACTGTATAAAACAAAATCAATTATCCACAAAACCATATCTCAAAGTAGGGAGAAGGATAAAGAAGACTACTCATAATTCATGAGAATGATACGACAAAACATGAACTTCATATATAAAAATAAGTTTACAAAATAAAGAAATAAAAGAGCACAACTTATCTCACAATCCTTCCCAAGAAAATCCCTTGAAGTTCTCTTCAATCACTTTCCCTCTTTACAAGCACTCTCAATTCTCTCTTAGAAAATAATAAAGAAGAAATCTCTCAATTTTTCTCTCCTCTTACAATCCTTGAAGAAAAATTTCATGCCCTTGAACTCTCTCTCTCTCTCTCTTACTCACACCCCCCCTTCTTCTCTCCACACCACCACCCTTGCATGCCCTAGACTTCCCTCTCTTTTATTAGAGGATATCTTCCTCCAAAAATGAATTCAAATTTCTCTTCAAAAATTCTATCCAAAATCCAATTCTTTTGAATTCAAAAGAGATGTCTAATGATCCAAGAGACATATCTTTTCATAAAGAACCTTCCAAAGTGTCTAGATACATTGAATCACTTCATGCAGTGTTTAGAACAAGTGTCCCTTTTAAAATTCGAGCAAAATTTATGTCGAACCACCTTAATCCACAAAAAGTCGTCTCTGGCGCTTCAGGTGTTGTTTCTGGCGCTTTAGGCGCAACTTGCATAAGATTGTGTTGTTCTGGGTTTTGGCACTTCAGGCGTCAGCTCTCTGTCAAATAACGCTTCAGGCGCCAGTTCTGGCACTTCGGGTGCCAGCTCTCTGTAAAGTTGCGCTTCAAGCACCAGTTCTGGCTCTTCAGGCACCAAAATCTTAAAATTCATTATTTTGGCTCCAAATTTCGTCCTTTTTGTTACTATTGCTCCAAATGCCTAAAATATATATACCTGCAACAAAAACATAAAAATACCCTTCTTTAAAGTGCAATATCACAAAAAATAAGCATAAAATGTATACTTTAAACAACATATTATTTTGATGTATCAGTATTCCCGCCAATCATGCGGGTGACATGGGTTCGCTCCCCTACAGCGGTGCTAAAAATTTGACCGCTAGTTACTCTACGGTATACCCAGTGTTAATACCTAGTGATATTATAATTTTAAAAATATATTTAATAATTTAAACCACTTAATTTCTCACTCATAATCACTTTACATCTAGTATACACGTAAGTGCACGTATCGTTCAAGTAATATTAGATTTTCTTTATGTTCCTAGTATTGAACCCATAAGAAAGTTTGTAAATTTGACAGACTTGAACTAGGCTCTAATTGAATCTATGAATTCTTAGCTAAGAAATATGTTTGATTTTAAGTGAGCTATGAGTTTTAATGACTTCTTATAAACTTCTAAGTTAACTATTTAGCTAAGTAAACTAAATTAAGTTAGGCAAAAGATTCAAACTAATCACACTAATCTAAATTAAGTTGGAAGTTTAAGCTAATAATAGGTTCCCTCCTTTTGCAATGAGACTAATAGCTAGTGCAGGTTCAATTAAAATAGAATCACTAAGTAAAATCTATGACAAATAGAAGCATCCTCATTCTTTACCCTTTCCAAGTGCATAAAGAACCTAAGTAACATAGAACTAGTTTATGTCTGTCAACCTAGAAACCTCCTAGTTATCCTTGCTAACATCATCTCCCTATCTATTTGCACTAGCCTAAGCATTAGTTTTTCTTCATCCTAAAGGTTAGTGTGATATTTACTAGTTGTTTGAAGCCATAGTTGTCCCAAATTTTATGTGTTCACAACGAATTTTAACATTATAAATTGCCAAATGGCAAAGTAAATGAATTATTGATGAAATAATATCACATTCATTAAAGTAACAAGATTCTAATTTAATTTAAACCCTACACATGATGCTAATCCACTCTAAAAAAAGGGAAGAAAAAAATTACTCAAACTTCATGGAGAAAACCACAATACTCAATATATTATATTGAAGCACAGCCAATTTCTAAGAAATACTTCAATGCAAGATAATAAAATACAAGAACTTATCTCCTTTCCTGAGAAAACAAAGAAAGGATCCACCAAACATAGCTCTCCTTGCAATGTCACAACAAATCCTTGCACCTCTCACACAATTCTAAGTCAAAATAGAAAAAATAATGAAAAACTCTTACTTTTTTTTAAAATCCCTACACTCTATCTCCTTCTTTGAACTCTCTAAAGCCTTTTTATTTCGTCAAATGAGTTTCTTCCCTCAAGACATAGACCAAATGCCCGTCCAACGACTCCAGAAATCGTAAAAAAATCAGTTATGAGGCCTAGGCCCTCAATTGTGGCGCTTAGATGCTAGTCCTTCTATCGGCTGATAAATTAAGTTGGCACCTATGTGCTAATATGTGGCTGCTATGCGCCACTTTCTTTGTCTTCTTCATGGGGTCTGATGCCTATGCACAGGAAACTGGTGCCAAGCACCATAGAGTGGCGCGTAGGCGCCAGAAGCTTGCTCCTAGGCGCTAGTTTCGGTCAAAGCATCCTTTGCTCCATTTTCTTTGTTTAACTTTGTTTTTTCTCTAGTTGATCAACCTATTATACTTGCATCAAAAACATGAAAATACCTTTCATTAAAGTGCAATATCTCAAAATTAAGTATAAAATTCAAGAAGAAAATTAACCTGTTTAAGGACATGTTAAAATCTCCCAAACTTCACTGTTACTTGTCCTCAAGTAACTCTCCTATATTATAAATAAAATGTTTTAGCTTATGGTAGTGGGTTCAAGGAAAGATTCCTATAGTTTTTCCCCAAAAATGTGATAGTGCAACTTTTAGAAAAATTTTCAATAAATTAGGCTTGAACTATGGTATAAGTACATATATTAATCAAGTTAGGAATTCTGATTTTCTATCCATTTTTAAAATTAATTATAATTTGTCAAACTAGGAATCCTAGAAAAATACAAGATAAAATTTTTTGAGAACTCTATTAAGAAAATTAGACTAATACATCTAAGATTTGACAATAAGCCCAGAACTGTAATTAAGTTTCTTCTTTTAAGATGATTCAAGTGAAGCCAATTTTTAATTAGGCATTTCCTCAAACTTCTCCCCACATTATATATATATATATATATTCTCTGGCGC
>NW_018165805.1:323144-333252 GCF_001263595.1 Phalaenopsis equestris
ATATATATATATATTGATTCACACACACACACACACACACACACATACATACATACATACATACACATACATATATATATATTGGCGACTAACCATGGTGCTCTGCTAGGGTTTCCAACTGGATGGTTGTATGATGGTTTTGCTGTGGTGTAGTTCTCTTATCCCTCTCTAGTTTTTGTCTTTTGGGTGTTAGAACTTCAGTTCTATAGTGGACCTTTGCTTTCCGGCCTTTTCCTTTATCCCGACTATTTCTTTACTCAAAAAAGTTACAGTTCCATTGAGTTTGTTCTCTGCACTTAGTGTGAGTTTTGTGTTTGAGCTGCTGCTTATAATCCCTCCCTGATGGCTGATCCTGCTCCAAATGATTTGGAAACTAAAATTCAGTGGGCTAAGTAACTTTTGCAGATGTTGTGGGTAAGGGACATGCGGCCATTAAGAACTATGATACTTGGTGTTCCCACAAGCTTACCATGATGCAATTGATCCTATCATCAAGCCTCTGAGTAGAACAGGAAGTAAGCTGACTACCTTCTTCACAGAAGGGGATATCCAATTTCTTGTTGAAGCCTGCAAGTTTACCTTAATTGATAAATTCCAGCTTGGTCATCCAAAAATGGAATCTATCAGGAAATTTTTTGAAAATTTGAAGCTTAATGTGGCTTGAAGAGTGGGTTTATTGGATGGTAGACACATTATGATTCATCTTTCTAGAGAGGAGGATTATGCAAGATTGCTTTCAAAACAGATTTTACAACTAGCAGGTGTCACCATGAAGCTACTTAAGTGGTCACCATATTTTGATCCTAGCAAGGATCCACCAATTGTCCCAATCTAGTTCAAATTCCTGGTCTTAAACTATATTGTTTCAATCATAAAGTGATCTTTACTATTGGTAAAGCTTTGGGAAGGCCCCTGAAATTGGATGTCCCTACCTTTAACTTGTCTAGACCTTCTGTGGCTAGAATATTAGTTGAAAAAGATGTTACACAACCTGAGGTGGATGAGATATGTCTAGGAACTGACCAAAATGGTTATTGGCAAAGAATAGTAGCTGCAATATGTTTGGCCACACTTATGAAAGGTGCTTCAAATTTCACCCAACCTTAAGAAAAAGGCATAAAGGTGTTATGAAGGAAAATAATGTCCCTATTGCTACTTCTTTTGATGTTGAATTGTTGGTTCTTGATGTTAGGGGGCTCCAAGGTGTGGAGGCCCCTCTACATGTGGACCAGCGGGCTTCTTCCCTCGATCCCTCTAATCCCAACACTATCACCCTTGTGGAAGAGGCAGTGACTAAGATATCTAATCTTTCCACTAATGATATAGCTGCTGGGTGGGATTATGTTGGGGCGAAAAAAATTCCCCCTCTTGTTCTACCTGCAGTTAGCCCTGGGGCACCCCCTTCAGACCTATTGGAGGATATGAACCAAGCTTTGCAAGCTGATTGGCAAATTCAGAAAATCAGGAAGAAGAAAAGGACCAATCTTGAACTTAAAAAACATCTTGAAGACACTCTTATCCTTGAAGCTGGCAGCTCTTATTCTTCTAGAAGGGGTTCTCTCACCAAGCTAACAAGAGGGAGATCCAAACCCTTACATCATGATTAGTTTCCTTTGTTGGAATATCAGGGGGGTTGCACACCCCCTATCTATCAAAAAACCGTTACATCTAACCAAGAAACATAAACTATGGTGCTTAGCTATTTTGGAACCTGTGGTTCATAAACATACCCACAATATTCATAATAAGTTTTGCGGGTTCTCTCATTTTGCAAACATTAATAAATAAAATTTGGATCTTCTGTAGAAAGGAAATTACTTGGTTTATTAATATCAACCACCCCCAATTTGTTCACTTATCTTTCCAAATGGATGGTCACACCAGATTTGCCACTTTTGTTTATGCTGCTTATAACAAAGCTGCAAGAACTGAGCTCTGAGTTGCCTTACACTCCATCAGTTCCTCCATGTCCTCCTTCTGGCTGGTGGGAGGGGACTGTAATTGCATTGCATCTTCTGCTGAGAAATCAGGAGGTAGACTTCCAAATATTACCAAGCTAACCACTTTCTATGATAATATTCAGTTAGCTAGACTGTTTGACCTTGGCTTTCAAGGCCTTGAATTCACCTCGAGGAGGGGCCTAATCTGGGAGAGGTTAGATAGATTTTTGGTGAATGATCCCTAGTGCCAACAATTTCTACATACTTCTGTCACTCATCTGAACTTTGTTGGTTCTGATCATAGGCCCCTTCTAAACTACATTACTGCCCCCCTCCCCCCTCCCCCCTCCTCTAGTTGGGACCCCTCCTTTCAGATATCTTAACATGTGGGCTAACTATTATACTTTTCTCCATATCATCTACACTAATTGTCAAGGTGTACAACATTCTGAACATCTGGAAAAACTGTGCATCCTTCACAGAAAAGCGGGCAAAGCTCTTAAAGTCTATAATTGGTCCATAATTGGAGATGTTTTTAAGAATGTATCTTTGGATGAGAAGGAAGTGATGGATTTAGAGAAGGATGCCTCACTGAGACTGGTTCAGGAAGGTTTATTACTTGCTGCCCATGAAATGCTACTTGTTGCTATTGAGTGTCAGGAAATGTTTTTTAAGACAAAAGGCTTCAATCTGTAAATTTAAGGATGGGGACAGAAACACAAAATTTTATCATGTTTGTATCAAATTTAGAAGAAAGTGTAATGCTATCTACAGTATAAAGAACTCTACTAGACAGTGGTTGCATGAAAATTCTGTCATTGCCTAGGATGTTGTGGATTTTTCCAACAATTACTATCTGGACATCATTTTGATAGAATCCCTATTGATAGAATCCCTATTGATAGAAATTATTTTCTTAAGGAGTTATCCTATACCAGAGATCTCTCTTTGACAGAGCTACCTTCAAAATCTGAAATCAGAGAAGCCTTAAACTTTATAGATAGTTCCAAAACTGCAGGTCCATATGAGTTTACTTCTAATTTCTATAAAAAGGCTTGGAGTATTATCAAAGGAGAGGTTGTTGCTGCCATCCAGACTTACTTCCAAGGTTCCCCCTTCCTTAGTTCTTCTGTGTTTCTACCATTGTGCCTGAGTCCTCAGAGAAACAGAATTCGAATCAATTTAGACCCATTAGTCTCACTTATGTTTTCAGCAAGATCACCAGTAAAATTATTGTGAACAAGCTTCAACCTCACCTCCTCAAGCTTATTAGACCCAATCAAATTGCTTTTATTAAAGGGAGATCCCTTGTTGATACTGTCCTTCTTTCCCAAGGGCTACTGCTTGATCTGGACAAACCTTGTAGGGGTGGAAACTTAATCTGTAAATGGAATCTCAGGAAAGCATATGACACTATTAGTTGGGATTTCTTCATCCTAGATATTTTTAATACCACGGGTTTCTCCCAAGGTTTTTGCAACCTCATCTCCAAATGGTTGAAGGATAACACTCATTCCGTGCTTATCAATGGGAAATCTCATGGGTCATTTACTACTGCCAGGGTTCTTAAACAAGTAGACCCCCTCTCCCCTTCAGTGTTCATCTTGGCTCTTGATTATCCATCAAGAATGTTGGATCACAACTTACTACCTCAATCATATTCCAGGTTTCACTACAAATAGAACATGGGCATTTCTTATCTGGCTCATGTAGATGACAATATGTTGTTCTCCAAAGCTAACAAAGCTATTGTTAAAAAGGTCCACCTATGCCTCCAACTCTTCCAACACCATTCCGAGATGCAGTTCAATCCAGAAAAATGTGAACTGTTGTTTAGCACCAGACTCACTCCCAGCAAGAAGCCATGGATCCTTCAATACACTAGTTACAATGAGTCCCAAATTCCCTTTAAATACCTTGGTGTTCCCCTTGTTAAAGGCAGATCTAAATAAGTTCAATATGATGGGGTGCTGGGGAAAATTGAAACACAACTCTCATGTTGGACTCACTCTTTTCTGTCCAATGGGGGCAGAATTTCCTTATGAAAGAGCATCCCTACTACATTCCCCTCTTACATATTACAAATGACTGCTTTGAAGAAAAGCACCCAACTTCAATTGGAAAGGAGTTTCAACAGGTTCCTGTGGTCTGGACATAGATAGCAACTACATTTGGCCAGTTGGCAGAAATTTGCTAAACCCATTTTGGCTGGGGGTCTTGGGTTTAAGGGGCTTCAACACTTAATACAGGTCAATTTATGCAACCTTTGGATCAAATTCAAGCAGCAACAATCCCTATGGGCCAAATTTATGCATGGTAAATATTGTAGGTAATCACCTCCTAACTTGGTGGTCAGAAAATTGGGTGATTCTAAGCTTTGGGTCAACTTGTTGAAAATCAGACAGAAGGATGAAAATCTCTTTCTTTGGGATCATGGTAATGGCAATGTGCATTTCTGGCTGGACAATTGGTGCCCTGCTAATATGCTGAAATAAAAAACTCTTGAGCTAAACCCTAATCTTAAAGTGGCTGACTGTTGGATTGGTGACCAATGGTTGGAATCTATCCTGCAAACTCTTCTACAAGCTTATTATGCTGAACAATTTGTCAAGGTGCATTTTGACAGTTCTCTACCTGACAAGATTGTTTGGTAAGCTAGTACCACTCAGAGCTTAACTAAGTCTATCTATTCCAAACTTTATAGCTGGGACACTGTGCCTTGGAGGAGCTCATTTGGAATAAATTTCTCTTCCCTTCAATGTCATTTCTTTGCTGGAGAATCTTCCTCAAATTGCTGCCCACTGATGATATACTCAAACTAAAAGAATTGAGGGGACCCTCCAGGTGTGGGTTATGCTTGGTTGCTGAGGATTCAATTGACCATCTATTATTTGAATGTCAGTTCTCCCAAGAAGTTTGGTTGGAGTTCATAAAACACCTGATGTTTTACACTATCAATTTAGACTGGTTGAACCTCACTTCCTGTTGGGTCAGCTGGCATGTTGTTGGGTTAGGGTCTATCCCTTTGATTCTTGTTTGGTTCCTGTGGATGGCCATAAATCAAGTCAAGTTTGGGGATCAGTCCATATCTGTGATTAAAGAGGCCACACATTGCATTTCCTTTCTCATTAAGCTTATCAAGCACAAGAGGTTCCCCAACAACTGCTCTATTCCAAATCTTGATAGCATGCCCTCAGCCTCTGTCATCAATTCCACTGGAAGTCTCCTCACTTTCCTTCCATAAATGTAAATACTGATGAAAGTTTTTCTAATTTGTGAGCTGGTATTAGGTGTTTCTCATGAATCATCTTGGAATTGTTTTTTGTTTTTTCCCTACTTTGCCTTGGATTCTCTTGAATCTAAACTTATTGTTATCTTCTGGGCCATCAAATTTGTCATTATGACCAGTGGAGGAAACTACATGTGGAAGTGGACTCATCTGTTTTGTTGCAGGTACTGCAGGAAGTTTTTCACTCCCCCTGACATATTTCTCAATGGGTTAGAAAGATCAATTCTATGAGTCCTCTCTTACATGTGCATTTCTCCTTTATCTATAGGGATAGGAACAAACCTGCTAATTGGCTTGCAAGGCTGGGACAAAGTTCTTTAGATCTCTCTGTTTCTTCATCTCCACCCTCTCCACTTCACTTCTTACTTAAAGAGGATCTCCTGATGGTCCTCCATCTCAGAGTTGTAACTTGATTGAGTTGTAACTTGATTTTGGTGGAATAAATCTATCTTTTTCTTATATATATATATAATTCATGATATTTTTAATTTTTACTCTTTTTATGTGAGGATATTATATCGGGATAGCCTTTAATGATTTTGAACTTCACTATCCTCCTCTTAAAGTTAAAAACTTCTCACGTTTCTTTACTTGATAGTTTGTATTAGTATAAAAATGATTATTCATAGAGTCACAATTCTTTTTAATGTCTAAATCAAAAATTCCTATTGTTTCAAAAATACTCTTCTTCTTACTATAAATAGTAAAATCATATCCCTATTCCCTTATACTAAATATCTTAAATCTAAGACCGACCTTATCACTAATAAAAAAAAATTACTTGAGTCTACTATAACATTCATAGAATCAAAAATATATTTCTCTAAAGATAACACCACACACCATAGGTTAATTCAAAATGATATTTAAATGCAGTTTATCGAGGACAAATAAAGTTTAATTTTTTTTAGTTTTTTCCCCTCCCCCAAAGTTGAATTCTTAAGCCTTTAAAACATTCAGTACTAAAATGCAGGCAAGGAGAAAATTTAATTGAGTTATTTTCTATTACAGAGGCCTAAAAATGAACAGTATATAAGCATAAACTACGAAGCCAGGTGTGTAGCAGTAAGTGAATCTCTATTCAACATGTTTAGCATGAAAATTTCAAAGTAAAGGACTACTCTATCACACGAACAATGCTATATATGAGCTAGAGTGCAAAGTAAACAGTAGTGCAATATATCTAAAAATAAAAAAAGTATAGAATCCATACAAAAATAGTAGCAAATAAAACTATGTCTGGTACAACCAAATAACATGAAAGTAAAATACCATAATCATCAACAGCTAGAAAAAAAAAGTCACACCCAAACACATAAAGTACTACTTCTCCTCATCATCCTCATCCATAGACATGTGACACTTAAACATCTGATAAGGTGGATAGGAAGGAAACTCTATAGTCTTATCTCCTCTAAAAAAGTTTACAATAGAAGTATGGAAACTGACCTCATAATCCATTTTCCGTTTTAAATACGAGTCAATTTTTTCTAAATAGTCTGCAATGTTATACACTTGACCTAGTACAAAGAATATATAATCTTGTATCTCCTGAAAATGATCATAAATGAAATCCAAAGTAGTAGAAGGTGGAGCTATAACACGTGAAGTAGATGGTCTAGAAGTAGAAGGAGCATCTGAAGTGTTAGCTCCACAACCAAAAGTGGCATGTTTATTGACACGCCTAAAAATCACCTACTTTATATATAGATTTCATGCTAATTTTTAATGATATTTAATGATATTACACTTTAAAGGAATGTATTTTATATGTTTTTGTTGTAGGAATGAAAGATGGACTTTTGGAGGAAATTGAGCAAAAAAAGTGCAATTTGAAGTCAAATCGAGCAATAAAGAAAGTTCTTATATGGCGCATTTTGTTGGAGCAAATTGGAGCTAAAAATAAATTTGGCCCCCAAGCACTCGAAACAGGCGCCCTGACGCACTGAAATAGACGCCTAGGCTCCAGAAACCGTTACTGACGGTTTTTGCTCGATTTTTGGAGAAAAAGCATCTTTTAGCACTTGGGAAGGCACATTTTGGCTTTTCAAAATCTTGAAAATTCCAAGAATGTCCAGAGGTCATAGATGGAAGTAGGAATGTAGATTTATACCTTTTATGAGAGATTGGTGAGCGATTTTGAGAGATATCTGAAAGAAATTGTAGGAATTTTGTGTGGATCAACAAGATACTTGGTTGGAGGGATTTTCATCATTCTTTCAAGGAAAAAAACTAAGTATTGTGTTCTTCATTGTCTTTAATTGTTATAAAAACTTTTCTAGTGAATTTGTTTAAATTTAAATAAAGTCTTCTGTTATATTTTCTCCATGTTTAGTGAGTAGTTTTCCTTACTCCTTCTCCTTGTGATGAGATTTAATCATTTGTGTGATTAGAATGTTTTGACGATTTCTTTTATTCCAAAATTTTATATGGTATTTTCATCGGTTCTTAATTCACTTTACCGACTGGTCAATTATAATGTTAAAATTTGTTGCAAAACATAACGACCTGGGGGGGACTATTATTTCACCTAACTTGTGAATATCGCGTTAAACTTTAAGATGGGAGGTCAATTTAGTCCACTGGTTAGTGCAAATATATAGGGAGATAAATTTTGATGGGTGTAGAATTGGTGTTTCTATGGTGACATGTTCGATCATTTACCAATTTGGTCTAATATTAGAAATAAGGGTCCCTGGTAGGTCCTATAGAGAGGGCACAGTGAGTAATCTAGAAGTGAGAGGCTAGAATCTACTCAACACTACCACAAAAAGTCAAACTAAATTTAGATTAACCAATGTTTGTTTTGTTCGATAGGGGTAAATTGTAGGAATGCCCCTATTTTTCATAAAATTATATTTTTATGCATTCAATTCCTACTCTAATTATGATCTTATTGCAAGGGGAAAGAGATTTTAATTATATAAGAACTTTCCAAAATTTATCCAATCTCCTTAGATTTGGTTTTTAGTTAACTTTAATTTTATAGTAAATTAGTGAATTTAGGAAAACCAAACTTTTCAAAAATTTCAAACTAACACCTGATAGTAGTAGACTAAAATTAGCCTAAGGGATTTCTTACCTCACTTATCAGTGGGATCAATACTGCGTTTCTAAAGAAATTCTTATATTACTTGAAACGATATGTATAGTTGCGTAGTACCCCCAGTGTGTAAACTATAAATCAAAAATTCTAAATTTTATAACATAACAATTTCACACACTAGCTGCTAAATATAAATTGGGTCAAGTTTTTTGTCATCTTTTGGAAGTTAAATTACTGCGTAATTGTAGGTCGAGTCATTTATCATATAAATGAACATTGAACTTGCTGATTTGCTTTATTGGATGCAACTAATCTTCCCAAGATTCAAAACTAACTTCAGATCGTTGACATAAAATGAAAATAAGAGAGGGGTATCCAAGCCCCACATTAGTACCTCCCTTAGCTATGCTGATAGATTCATAAATAAAGGAGCTAATATAAATAGACATCATTTTATGAATATAATAATTTAGTGCAACCCACTCTTTAGTCACTTTACTAAGATTATGAAGGGAAGTAGCCTAGCAGAAATAAAGTAAAGTCACGCCTTTAACGCGGCAGTAAGCTTTGAAGAGGAGAAGTTTACCTTATTACCACTGATGATCTTATAGGCTCATTTCCCATCAGTCAAAACCATCATGATTTCATCAAGTTGTGTGTCAGTTGGCTCGAATTCAGAATAGTAGCACTTCGACACATCCCTCAATGAGTACAGTGCGTTGATGTGGGCATGAGTAAAATAAAATCACTTTTTCCTTACTACCACAAAATTTTCAGTAACCTAGAAAGATTGGTGTAGTATTCTCTCACGATAGAGATGACTGCATTGACCGTAGTATAGCAGAAAGTTTCCCATTAACACGCTAAAATTAGATTTTCCACTGCTACACTGAGGCTAAGAAAACCTTGCTCTACAATCAATTTCTTCGAGAGAAGAGATTCATTGTAGCGTTGTTGTGCTTTTGAACTCACAAACTTCTTGCGATCATATGTCTCCATTCCCTTACATCCTTTAGTTTTAGGAGCCATCTGCTAAATCTAGAGACAATCCTATGGAAGAAGAAATCAGGCCAAATCGAGGTTTTATAAGCCTCTAAATGCATATTTAAACCTAAATAAGATCTTTCCATGGATTTTTTTTTCTTCTCCATGGTCCTCGAAAAAAAATACAAAAAATTCCAAAGTATGAAAGAAATCCATGGCTAAAATAGAAAATCACAAGATCTAAAGAAGAATCTTACTTGGAGAAGATGAGATCTAAATGTTTTAAGCCCTAGAATGCAAGCACAAGCCAAAAAGATCAAACCCTAGGGAGCTCTCTTCAGTGCCTCGCGAAAGAACAGGGAAGAAGATAATGGATCGTGCGAAAAAATGATCTAGTTCGGTACTTTTTATGAACCAGACGGTTTGACGCTTAGGCGCTAAATGCAGCGCCTATGCGCAGCGTGTATGATGTCATAGCACCAATATGTTGCACTTAGGCGTCGGCGCTGTTTTAAGCATTGTTTGGCCTTAAGTAAACATGGAACTGATTTTTTCAACCTATCTTCATTTATGGAATTAAAATTAATTATTTTAATCCCCCACCCCCAAACTTAACTTACAAATAGAATAAGACAGCTCTTCCTCGTTCTCATCATCTCCCTTCTTTACTACCATTTTATAACAGAATCATTAACCTAATAAATTGGGTACTTTCACGAATTTGGTAGGGTTAACCCGATGGCCAAGGTTTTTCCTAAATTATTGGCTTACGTGTTACCAACATCTGGTATTACCTCATCCTAAAATGTATGCACTCTACCAGTAATAAAGTGTCGGCACTATTTTTGG
>NW_018165805.1:335051-341164 GCF_001263595.1 Phalaenopsis equestris
TGAAAATATGGTGTATCCTAGTTCCAAGTCAACGCCCGGGGTCGACCCTAAAGTCAAGTAATCCTATAGGGACTCTTCTTGAATTCTCTTATAATGATCTTACCTACTAAATGCTAGAGGTTAAGATCAATATGTGGAATTTCAAGTTGAGTAAAAAGAAGAGTTTTGAATTTCTAATGGTGGGGTACCTCTTCTAATTTTCTAAGACTAGTCAATAGGAAAGTCCTATGGCTAGACCTAGGCTACTAAAGAAGTTTTCTAGACCTCAACCAAAAGTGAGGTCAACGTAAAGATAGTGATAGATCATCCACAGGTTACTCTCCATCTAGTGATTAAACCAGGTTGAAGAAAATAAGGTCAGATAGAACGTCCAATGTCCAAACCTAACATATCCCCATGTTATCCTACAGTTCGAATGAGAAATGAGTCGTAGTGATCTAGTTAGTCCAACCACCGCGAGAGAACACATATAAGTCCAACCACCATGAGAAGCAAGGAAAACACTACCTCAATAAAGCACACAACTCTCCAAACAATTCATCCTACAACAAACACTCTACAACACTCAATCAAACAATAACATAAATCACCACAACAGAAACAAACACACTAAAACAAAGATAACCATGGGGTTTCTCTCACGAAGCGCTTGGTTTAACGTCATCAACTCGACGAAAAACCAAATTCTTACTCAAGTTGATCCCAACAATAAGACCTCATTAATCATAGATCAATCTCCACTAATGTAAGGTTTTAGTCTCTGTCCATTGACTTTGAAAATTCTCCCATTTTGAGGATCTTTAATATCAATAACACTAAATGGATAAACTTTAATTTCATTAAATGGCCTAGACCATCTGGAATTAAGTTTTCCAGGAAATAATTTTAATCTTGTATTATATAATAAAACATCTTGTCCATGTTCAAAATCTTTTCTTAAAATCTTTCAATCATTTCATCTTTTCCTTATAAATTTTAGCATTTTCATAAGATTCATTTCTAAACTCCTCTTGCTCATTTAATTTAATAATCTCTCTCGTCGCATCTTTCAAGTTTATGCTCAAGTTCTACTGGCAAATGACACGTCTTTCCAAATATGAGCTTATATGGCGAAATTCCTATAGAAGTATTCTAAGCAGTTCTATATGCCTATAATATATCATCCAGTCTAGCAAACCGGTTTTTTCTATTAGGATTTACAGCTTTATCTAAAATTCATTTAATTTCTCTATTAGAGACTTCCGCTAAATCACTATCTGAGGATGATAAGTTGTGGTAATTATGTGCTTAATACCAAAATTTTCTACTAATGCTTCAATTCTTTTATTTTTAAAATAGCTTCCCTCATCTATATTAATCACTCTTGGCATTCAAAATCTACTACAAATATTTTTCTTAAGAAATTTTGCAACACTTTGAGCACCACAATGGGGTGAAGCTACAGCTTCAATCCCCTTAGAAACTTAATCCACAACTATTAAAATATACAAGTTTCCGAAAGATTGTATAAATAATCCCATCAAATCCAAACCCTAAACATAAAAAATTTCAAACTCCAAGGTAATATTTGAAGGCATTTCATCTATTTTTGATATATTGCCTCCTCAC
Organism: Phalaenopsis equestris; assembly: GCF_001263595.1. NCBI lineage: Eukaryota > Viridiplantae > Streptophyta > Magnoliopsida > Asparagales > Orchidaceae > Phalaenopsis > Phalaenopsis equestris. The sequence continues at coordinate 336,660 of NW_018165805.1, forward strand.
TAGCACCTATCGCAAGTTTTTATAAAAGTATTAACATCCATAAATAAAGCAGACCAATAAAATCGAGATTGTAAGATCATAAATGCATTTCTATCGACTTCAAAATGTCTCTCAAGCTAAGAATCATGACATTTCTGAATTATTACTTGGGTTTTCTCTAAAAGTACACATCTTCGGATTATTTGATCCATACATTTCTTATATAAATATGAGTCATCCCAAAAGTAAAATTTTGGGTCGCGAATAAACTTCTTTCGTTGATGGTATATTAATCTGTACGGTAAAATATCATTAACCATATAGTTCCCTATAGTAGCATACCCGAAACACGCCACCCACAAATAACATATAATTATTCATCAAAAAAATATTCATTAAATTCATCTTCATAATTATATAATTTTTCTGTTCCAGCCTATATAAATGATCAAATATTTGACTATCATACCCCTTCCTGTTTTTTACTTCAAAGTCAAATTCTTGCATCAGAAGAACTCATCTATGTTATACTTGGATCAATTTATGATTTTATTTATTAATGATATTAATGTATTCAATAACTAAAAAAGATCATGCAACTCTAAGATTAGTATTGGATATATAAAGACAATAAATTATATGTTAAAGTTTCAAAATATAATTTTTAGTTAAAAAGTATCTTTTTTAATTCTAGTCAGAGGATAAGAGATGTTAATAGACTCTCAAACAGTCCATGCAGTAATTGAATAACCGAAAACTACAAACATATCAGATGTGCGTAATTTTAATAGTATGGCATGTTATTAAAAAAAATTCAATAAAAATTTCTTTGAATAACTAGATTAACACAAAACAATATCATTTAAATGGACATCAGGATGCGAAAAATATTCAGAAGTTGATGAACTGCTTAGCATCAAAACTTTCTTTAATGTTTCATATGGTGCTAAAGGATTTCAAGTGTTAAGTGATACAAACACAAGACATCAAACACTCAAAATACGATACATTATGTTCTAAGAATCATAACATTTTTTTCTTATGAATTTCAAACCTTAATGAAGGTATCAGTTTAACGACAAAATAAGCATTTAAGAAAAAAAAATAAAGATAAAACGAGGTAAACTTTAGTAGCTTACAACTTATTCACAAGATTGATTTAAGGTTTAAAAAAATTCAACAAAATGCCAAGGATGAACATTGTGCAAGGACAAAAAGACATTCGGGTCTTCGAAAACGATGACAAATTTGATTTAGAAAGAAAAAAAAAAATTTAACATGCCAGAAAATCCTTGGTATCACCTATATTACTATACATGTTTAAGTCCACAACAAAGGCAAGCTCATTATACAAAATTATATACTAATGTATATTCAAATTTTAACAGTTTATCTCCTTATGTGATCTCCCAAATCTTGCAAGATTTTGATGATTTTTTTTATGGATAGAATTTGACCTTTCCTTTTGCCAAGAATCATGAAAGGTCGGTTATAATAACAGGAACCAATCGAAAATCTTATGCCACCTGCAACTAGTAGGCTGAAAAGAAAGTCAGGAGATTTGCAAAGGCACTTCCAGAACTTAAGATTCTTCTTCTAGTTTGCTTAGCACTCTCTGAGCATAAATTTTTTGCTCACGAGCTCGCTTTGCAGCCAAAGCCTCTTCGTCCAATATCTGAATTGGAGACCACTCAGGTATTCTCCACCAGCTTGAGCTGCTGCCATCATTTTTCTGGGATTTCACTTCAGATGCGGTCCTTATGAAGTGCTGCAAGATAGGCGTTAGCTTCAGTGTAGTAAAGTCAAAAGCCGTCCCAACGACTGCAAATATCACAGAATAACGGATTGCTCCAAACTGGCCACCTGTACGCTTAGTCATATAAGAAAGAAACATAATCCATAATAACATTTCGGGCTTTAAATGCAAATAAGGTCCAGTCCGGTTATCAACTTCTATGACAATAATGCCACATTTTTTTTGAGTCCATTGTACTACTTGTAGCACAAGAAGAGCATAAAAAAATGGACTCAAGTTGCACGAGCTACAGGCACAGGTCTGGAATATTTGAATTGAAAGATGAAAGAATCTATATAATTTCCTTGTTGCATCCTTATTTGATATGACTCAAGTGAAATTTTGACCAAAAGCCCACCTGAAATACAAAAGGCAGTTCTGATTACCTACCTTGAAGCCGCCCAAGAAGAGCTCCACTGGTAAATCCCCCAACTGCTGAATTAATTAGATCATCTGGTTCTGATTTGCGAGCATCTCTTGCAACTTCACGTGCTCCTAAATTGAGTCATACTATAAATGTGTTGGAAGGTACGCAATTGGAAAAAATGTGTAGCAACATTATGAGCTTTTCCAGCATTTCTTAACCATGTAAATTAAGAAAATAAGGATGTTCTTATCGGGGAAAAAGACAAGTTTTTCTAGTATTTTTATGCATCATCATCATCATTCGCCTTATCACGATAATCTCAAATCAACTTTATGAATCCTAAATTTCTTTCAATTTTTTTTCAGTGTTGCTTGATATTTAAAATTTATTAATTGCATAATTTCAATCAGATCTATGTAACCTTAGATCTAACCACTTCTCCTTCCTAGTCTCCCGACACTACTTTGATCTAGCCAGCCAACAGGTGCACTTTTATACCTTTCATTGTGTAAATGTCAAATTCAACTAATTATATTTTTCAATAATAGAAACTTCAGCCATTTCTATTCTCTGTCTTGGCCACATTTATTTTACTTTCTCATTTCACACCACTAAACTTTGCTACCAACAGCTTCTACACTGCCCAACTGTAATTATTGATGCAATTCTACTGTAACTAAAAACAAAAAAAAACACAAGGGTAATTAATATATACTTTTATTACTAATTAGTATTTCATCATAAATAATTTTAATAACTTGAATATACATCGACACAAATTTCTTAATGCACATTAAATTAATTCGAATTTAATTTGATTGTCATCTCAAGAACAATAAATATCAAATGAAGCTCCTCTCAGTTCACTAACTTCTTTTTATTAACTATCTTAACATAAATTAATTTCAAAACAGATGTACTTTTTCTAAATGTATATTCCATTATTCTCCCCATAAATTAATTGTGTGACAACTGTTTGATTCTTTATATTTAATATAGTACTGAACATCTTCTTTGTAAATAAATATTGCTACTAAAAAGTTATCTCAATTAATTGTTATCGTCTTATTTTTCAATTCTTCATTAAAAAGATTCATTAATTAAAACATTCCAATGTCCTCATAATTCTACAAATCGTAATAAACAACTCATTTGACACAAAATTTTACTTGCAAGGCCAATTCTACTTCATATTTGTATAATATATCTCATTATTTTGCTCATTATCCACAAAAATAATTTCTTCGTTAAAACTATCAATTAATAACTTCTTAAAATAGTAATTTCATTCTTTCTTAAAATCTTTATTTTTTACATAGATCATATCACTTCTAGTGCGCCTAACAAAATTAAAGTTTACCAATTTCTAGCCTTAAATGTTCAATTTATTTCTTCGAGACAAAATGAGAAATGGATATATCTATAATAGGGTTGGTGTAGCTCCAGTGGTGGACAAAATTAGAGAATCGTCTACGATAGTTTGGTCGCATTAAACGTCGACCATATGATAATCATGTTAGGAGAGTAGATGTTTTAGATTCAACTTATGTTAAGAATGACAAAGGTAGACCAAGAATGACTTGGACATATTGTATTAAAAAATATCTTAATCTGTTACAATTAAATGAAAATATGATGCTCAATAGAGAGAAAAAAGATTCATGTAGCCAACCTCACTTAGTGGAATAAAGGCTTGTTGTTGTTGTTGTTGTTATGTCCTTTAGAAAAAATTCTCTTATAAGAGGCTTCTAGTTAATTAATTTAATCATTATACTTTTTTATAGGACTTATAGCTTTATTATAATCATTATCAGGTTCAATAGTATTTAATTTTATTAACTTTTAAAATGAATTATATTTCTTAACAGGTTCACAAATCTCCTCACTATACCATGAAGTGTTTTTACTAGCATACAATTTATTTTAAAAGTTTCTTAAACTTTTCAGATAATTTTCTGGATGAAACTAGCCATCAAATTTGGCCAACTAAAATTTGTCTCTTATAATTCATCTTGAAAAAGTAAAAATATCTCATCATTCAAATTCCACCATCACATCAAAGAATAATTATTTATTTCGATTGTTTCATTTATTCTCTTACAATATAAGGGCCCGTTTGGGACAGCTGAAATGTGCGGCGGCGTTTTTGAAAACCCCGCCGTAGCGTTTGAAAATCACGTTTTTACTGCGTTTTTTAGAACAGCTTTTTTTATTTATGTTACACGCGGATCGCGGGTATATCCCCGCGATCCGCGTTTCGGCTCCAAAATTTCCTTCGGCTACCCTCAACCCCGCAGCCGACCTTCCTTCGCACACTTGCTCGATCTCGCCTCCGTCGCTCCTTCGCAGGTAACAAAACAATCG
>NW_018165805.1:341993-342884 GCF_001263595.1 Phalaenopsis equestris
GAGAATCAAATCCATTTCCATCCTTGCAATCTTTTTTTCTTGAAAATTTATTTTTTTTTTCTTACATATTAGCTGCCAATTATCATTACTTCAATCCAATTTGCGAGCAATATGTTGTTCATAGTCGGTAATATCGACTAGCTTTGGTATTTGATTGTTGGTAAATGTATTAAAGGCTAATTTTGAGTATCTCTGATATTTATCTCTATTGATGCCACAATAGAAGCATGCAAGTAGAAGGTAGACAGTGATGCAAAATTCACCTTATGTTGAATATTGATTTCTCCTTTGGAATTATTTTAGAGCTCCCACGTTATGTTTATGCAAATACTTTGCACTGGTTCAATGAATATTCTATTACCAAGATGGTGATAAGCATGTTTACTTCAATGAAGGTGTTACTATTATTGAACTCAGTTTTTTTGGCTTCGCTGAGACCCGTGTATTTACTTGTACGAAAGAAAGTTGTCTAGCTTATTATGGTAGATCCAATACACTGTTGTTGAAGCAGGTCTTCCAAGTATGTTCTTTAACAAGCCATGATGATGCCACTTGGGTTGTTGGTTTTGAATTATAAAGTTCGATGAATAAAATATGTTTTATGGTCTATGGTCCTTCATTTTCATTTATGATGTCATCTGCATAAAATGGTTGTACATATACATATTGCATATCTTCAGTGGCTCATTTTCCTTCATAATGTCATCTAACCATCCGTTGAAATGACAGTAAAAGATGAGTAAATCTAAAGACTCTGGTTCATCGGCTATGTGGGATAGAGAGGCTACGAATATTTTTTGTGACCTATGCGTGAGGGAAGTCGAATTGGGAAATCGACCCACAACTTTTTTTAATAAAGAAGGTTGGCATAATATCACTAATAAATTCAAA
>NW_018165805.1:342895-344699 GCF_001263595.1 Phalaenopsis equestris
GATTCATGGAATTTGTTATATAGCTTGGTAATCTTTATATGGTTGCTTTATAAAGCTTGGTTAGATGAGAGATCTAATATTCTTTGGTCTTTGCTCTCAGTTCATGTGGGCTAAAATGGCTTAATGCTGTGGAATTTATCCTATTTCTAATTTTGTATTAATGCAGACAAAATTGTTCTATAAGTTGGCTTAATGCTGTAGTTTATCAGTCTTCTCTTTTTCTCCACATAAATTGATTTGGTTCAATTTTATGTAAATACCAACGTTTTCATTCAGGCTTTTGCTATGATAGCTTGTGCAGATGCCTTGGTGGCCTGCAACTCATTTGGATGCCTTGATGGGGACATCCTGCTGGCTCAGCTGATTTAAGCTTTGATTTTGGAATATTTACATTCATGCCACTAAATTCTTATTTATTTACATCAAATTTTGGGCTTTTCTGAATTTGGAGATAACAAATTTATGGAAGATTTACCTGCATACAACTGAATTCTGATGTATTTAGATATCTAATGTCTCTCAACGATTATTTTTTCTCATACATGCCATCTTACCCATGCATGAAGGTGTATTTCACTTTTTATGTGATATGAAGATTTGAAGGGAATAAATGTAGAAATCAAAGTTTAGTTGTTAGATATGTTAGCATATAAGAACTGGGTGGTATGTAAATGCACAAAGTATCGGGGGGCATGCGTGCAAGTGTGTGTTGAGGTTCTTGGCAATTTTGTTTTATAGAAATCTGAGATTCATATATGCTCATTATGTGGGAAACCTGATGAAAGATTTAGCATCAGAAATGAGAGCCATCTTCGCCACTTTCAGAGCAGGCTTACCAAAACACTTTCAGAGCCATGCTTCTTATATAACTTCATTAGCTGGTACTTCAGCTGTAGAAGATGGAAGTGTATGTTTGCATATCTTACACAGTTTCAGCTTTGGATGAGCTTTGAGAAGTTGGAAGTATAAGCAATTTATATGTAGCTTGGATGGCCCCATGCTATGTATATAGCTTGTATGGCAACCATTACGAATTTGGGGGTTGTTGGCATTTTAACATCTCCTGAGTTTTATGTTCTTGCAATCAAATAGCCTCTTAATGTGAATCTGCATCAAGATTTGAGATATGGTGTCTCCTTGAGTCCTTATAACCCGATACTGTCTACTCAACTTAAAAGCTTAAGAAGTACCAATGTTTTACACGAAGCAGAACTTGTTATTAATTCTTATTTTGTATTTGATGTGAAATTACCATATTATTTTATCATTAGCTTGTGCACTTTTTCTGAACATTTTGATTGTTTTTATATTACAGCTGTGTGAAAGCCATAAGGTGACAAATGCTCGAAATTTTGTTTTTATGTATAACTACTACCTATTCTACATTAAAATGTTTACTCTCATGTTTACAAATGCACGAAGCAGAACTTTCTTCACTCTCATTTTTTGATCTTGCTGTTATATGTAAGAGTTTCTGATGTCTTTCACTACAATATTAGTGTCTTGTTAGCTTTTTGTGAGCCTTTTTGAATCGCTTGCAGTAAAGGTCTGTGTGATACAGTCTGTTAGTTTATCTGTCCTCCCAATGGAAATGGATTCATTAAGATTAATTATATTTCAGGACATCTCTAAGAGACGCTCTTGATAAAAAGATGCTTGTATTTTGATTTGATTATGTGAAGGTTATAAATCAGGAATTGCCATTCCAAAAAGGCCAATGCAGTTATATGATGCCATCAACTTAGGGACACTGGTATAGGGAACATAAATGGTTGTGAAATTATTCATTCTTAATTTTTATTTT
>NW_018165805.1:345416-364625 GCF_001263595.1 Phalaenopsis equestris
TAAAAAATTTTATATTTATCTGTGTGTGTGTGTGTGTGTGCCACGACACACTTTTCATTTTATTTTTGCATTTGTTTATGTTGATATGTTCTTTTATGCTGGTTAATAGCTTCACCTCTTCTATGGTGGATAACAGTGGAGCAGTTTGGACGGCCACGTAAATTTGTTGTCAGCAATCGCTGGATCTACACTTGGGTAAGTTTACTTTTTATATTTCCTTATTTTTTGGACTGATCGATTCTATTTTTTAAAATGCAGAAGAATGAGTTCCAGACATTCCGGGAAGTCCGAGAAAGTGATGTGTCGTTGTGGACTACCGTCGTTGCTATTAACGTCACATTATTAACGTCTCACCAGACACATAGCTACGGGAGACAATTTTACAGGTGCCTGCGGTGGGGACAAAGACCTGAAGACGGTAAATTCTTCAGGTGGACGGACAATACAACTGTTTCTACGATATCCCAATTGGACACAGGTCCTAGGAGTTCGACAGTACCACAACAGGAGACCACCGCATATGGTTCGAGTTCTTCCGTGTACACCGCACCCCATCAAGACACGCTTGCTCGGGGATTTGAGATAGCAGAAACGGGCAACATTCGTCATGATGTGACTTTACATGTTAAACTCAATATTGTCATATTTTTCCTTGTAATTTTAACATGTTATTTCTTCTTTTTTTTGGGTTCTTTCTATAATCCATATTAGAGTTTCATAAATGTGTAATGAACTTTCATATATATCACTATGTTTGTTTGATGTAATCACAACTTTTTTGAGTTATATAAATATTATTAAATTTTTTTGCATTTTCATTTCTAGACATTTGAGAAAATAACATTTTGCTACACAGATTATTTATTCAACTCAAAAAATTTACAAATAAGTTGTTTACAAAACGCACTAACCAAACAGCTAAACTGTTTATTCAGAACAGGGGCAAAATGGTCAATTTTTCACAATCAGCTGTTTTCCAGACGCGTTAACCAAACAGCCAAACAACTTATCCGGATCAGCTGGTCATCAGCAGATTATCAGGATAAACTGCTTATCAGCAGAAGTTGGATAAGCTGCAGCTGCCCCAAACAGACCCTAAATCTATAAATATTACTCAAATTATGTGGTCGAAGTCTCTCATAAAAAAACATATTATTTATGCAAACAAATTCCCTTCTTCCAATTAATATATAAGTTTATTTGTGAATCACCAACTTCAATTTTTCAAACAAATTAAGTGTGTTTTTTATTTCTTAAGTATGACTTTAATATTCTAAGATTTTATGCTACTATGAACTCAAGTATAACTTGGGTCATTGTACTTCTATCTCTTAATTCATAAGCTACCATGAACGGTATCAAAGCAAATTCCACAATAGCATGCATGCCAATTTAAATTATCAACAATAAAGACCTTTTCTTAGTGGAGGTATAGATTATAGTAGTTCAATCATATTTTTTTCCAAAAAAAATTTTTAATCCATCTTCTAATCCAAATTGATAACCTTATGCACAAAATGCATTTATAATGTAATCATTGATAATTATTTTAATAACAATCACACAGTTGCGAACAATTTTCAACTAAACCACTTAATCTTTTGACTTGCAATAAACACTATAACAAACCAATTCATATTGCTAACCTTTCCAGCATATAAAAAAAAACCTTCCTCAATATCCCTAAATTTTGATTTTTCTTTTTATTTTTTTATAAAAAAGGAATATTCAGTTTTTTTAATACATTATACCAGCCAATTAATTTATTTTTTTATTCAAAATCCTCAAATTTCATATAGCAATTCTAATATAATTACAGACTTTAGTAAACTCTTCTTTCCTGATTTTTCTTTATACCATGTCACAAAAGATTATTTCCACAAGCCAAACTAGCCCTTTGTTAAAAAATCATCAATCAAGTATTTTCAAGTTGATGTTTTTAGCATCATTCACTTAATGATTTCAATTGTCAGATTTTATAGAAATTAAAAAACTAATTGGTAATAGCGTGCAAGATTCCTACCAATAAAATGTTGATCACCTTACACCATCCCCAGAAAGTGAGTGTTCCAATCCACAACAAATTAATAGACATCGAACAAAGATTATACGCCAATTGATTTTAGTTTCTTTGATAATGTTTCCAGTGCTTATAACATTTGTTAAAGTTAAAGACAAAAAAAAAAAAAAACACAAACTATTTTACACGACTCAATTTGTTATAGCCAAATACAATACTTCCAAACAGGAAAAAACTCTCATAATCTCAGAATCTACCAAGAAATATCCAGAATTTGGCCTTTTTCTGGTTTTGCAGAAGATTATAGATAGCAATAAGCGACATATGAAAGCAGCAACCTGCTGCAAAGCTGCAGAAAATTAAGAATGCTGTAAATACGACATAAATAGGGGAATGAGCTATTTATTTATCATAAAATAGTACTCCTCACACCATTCTAGGATTTTTAGATGTGATAGAACATAGAAAGGCATTAGGAAAGTTGTGGGATCGATACCGTGAGTGGGATGATGAACGACATGTAAATATCAAGTTTTGGACAAATCAGCTGAATTTTTGGCAATAATAAAATATAACCCAATTTTCATATTCTTGGAAATCCGACCGAGTTAATTTTATAAAATTTTGTAATTTAAATAGATTGATTTGTTATATAACATTATATATGGATTACATATATATTGAAGATAAAAAATAGAAAACTGATAGTTTAATTAAAATTAATCAAGCATATGATTAAATTCCTAATCCCTCAGCACTGTATCACCAACCTTCTCCGGCACCATGCGGCCATCAATTGTAGATGAAAAGCTAGGATTTAATTCATTGTATTAAAAGCGGCATAACCCTTGCATTTTCCCCCTCCTGGGTCCTCATTTCCAATGGTCCGGAGAGTTCAACGATCGAAACACTGTAGCAAGCGCAACTGACGCACACGACAGAGAGCCAAAGGTCACAATTAGGAGTTTTGGGAAGATTTTGGTAAGAGAAACTTCATTTCTATGATATTTAGTACATGCCTTTCATTCCCTAAGAACTTCTGTGATTCACCACTAGTTGAAGCATTTTCTATAATTCTCTTATTAATGAAGCTAAGCAGAAACAGTCGCGGGACTAGTGAACAGAGTATGCTCTTCGCTGAGTCTATTTCACAGGTAATAGAGAAGGGATAAGAGATAAGGGAGGAAGGAGAAGGAAAGAAGAAAAAAATAAAAGAAACCTTTATGGAGAATTTACACAGGAAAGTCCTTTTCAGGTAAGATTTCGCAATTAAATTATGTTTAGGGTTAAATCATGATATAAGCCAAGAATTTAAAGAATGTTCTAAGTGTTTATGAAGTCCAAGTCGTTTACTCTAAGCGGCGAGCTCAATAATCATGCTTGAAATTAAGTATAATATCTTTCTCTAGGTTTTCTATATGATTTTTTATGCCGTATGAATGCATTTAGAGTTTATGTATATTAATGAATATTGGCATATGATTATCTAAATGACAGCACTAAACTGACACTAACGATATGTATGATTTGAATATTTTATTGATCTGATTAGAATATTTATGAAATTCACTTGTAGGTATTCGTACCATGTGATTTATGTATATGATTTATGATTTGCCTATAATGAATGTTTGTTACAAAAATTATAATTACAGGAAGGTCGCAATTTTTGTGATAGGTCAAGTAACATCAATGCTTGCAAGTATCACATGAAAAAGAAACGCTGAGATTCTCGAGTCCTGGAATTCAGACAGGGATGAAGTCCATGAATTTTTTGTATTAAACGGGGAAAGAAAGTATGAAATTGTTAATATAAAAGAAGACTAGTGATAACTATTATGTTGGGAATGACCTGAACTTTATCAATATTTAAGTAGCCTTCAGGCTAGGTGACATCCCAATGGCATGACATGAAATTAGTTAAAGTCTATACAATTACAACTGACTTTCCTAAGATTACCTTATATGATTATGAAATCCTAATGGATATGACTATGAATGCATAAGAATATATATATATATATATATAAGCCGAGATATATATATATATATATATATGATTGTTACAGTTGCTACTGTTTACAACATTTCATGTTCTTATTTTTCCTTACATGTTTGATATGAATTAAACAAGTTTATATTTATATTTTCCTGTTATGCATATGAGCTACATATGATCATGCACATTGCCACTTTTCTGTCTATAAAATATTTTTTAGCCCTGATTATTTAGCTCAGTTTCTAACTCACTCAATGTTATTGAATTATAGAAAGGGATAAGGAGCACCAAGGCGAGTGATCATGTATGAAATGTACAGATATTGCATTATATAATCTTTGAGTTTGTACAAATTTTTGGGAACGTACTTTTATTATTTTAGATTTAGTAACTATATATATATATATATATATATATGTTTTAGTGATATATTTTTCTACGACTCCAAGCATATGTGAGCGCAAATGAAGTATTAATTCAAATGAATCATGTACGTTTGCGACGATTGAGTTAAACTAATTATTTACCCACTAGGTCCTGATTTTACAATTCAGAATGAATGATGGTGAGAATTTGGTCTAACTAAGTTGTCCACTTCTATCACACCACGGTTAACCTTAAAAGAGGGGTCAGTCGGGTTGCAACAAATTGGTATCAAAGCAAGTTTATTGGATGAAAATGAAAAGCATAATAGAAGCATATTTTGATTCCCAACATTTCAAGACTTTTACAGCACGCATGAGCCTTCTGCTCCACTTCCTCTACACAGGAGCATGGTATGGTTTCCCATTGGCTAGGGCTCAACATCAAATCAGGTAAGAAAGATACACACGACGACTCTTAATCTCCCTCCTCTCCTTCACTATCGTTACTTCCTTCTCCATTCTCTCATCTTCCTTCTCCTTCCTCTCATCTTCCTTCTACATGAACGATCGATTAGGGCACAACCTCTGAGCGCGTTCTCTGCTTTGAATGAGGGGATGTGTGAAAGTAGCATGCAATTAGTTTCATACGAGAGTGTGCGGCTCCTCTAATCGACACATACTTATTTATTTATTTATTTATTATTATTATTATTATTATTATTTATTTATTAATTAAAAAATTTAGTTTTTACAAATTAAACGTTGTTTGATTATATTTTTCAATTCAAATAAGGATTTGTGGTATTTCTAATTTACATTTGGGATGAGTTGTAGTACATATCTAGAAAGTGCAGTAAATTCAATTACATATTGCAAGATTGGACGATCACCTTGAATTAAACTAATAAACTAATCATTCATTTATTTCTTGGCAGAGTGGGGCACAAATCATTATTTAAATGTTTTCATAAACTCTTTCTAATGTACTAAATAGCTAAATTGACCACCACATTTATCCAGCAACTGCCTTTGCCGCCATTTCTCTATTTCGCAAAGTTTAAAGTCGTAAGTGTGACTCGTCTCACATGAAGACAAGACTTGTCATCTATAATCTTCTCTACCCGCATCAACAAATTTTCACCTTCAACAGACTCTCTCCTTTGAAAAAAAGAAAGGCAATCACTTATACAAGACTAACTTTAAATATTTATTCATGTGCTCCCCCCACTACCACTAACTTGTGATTCAGAATTCTAATTATTTGGTTCATTAGAGACATCATATGAGTAAATGCATTAACAACAACACTAATATTCTGTGACACTCTAATTCTTTATATTCTCCTACTTGACTTTTCTTCTTGATAATCCATAGATTTGCAATAAAAAATATATATAATTAGCTTACAAAAATTTTTAATTTATATATTATAAATTTTATTCAATCATCATATTAGCTCCATTTGATTAGGATTAAAACATAATTCGCTCAAACATTACTTTTGTCATGAACTAGAAAGAGAGCTTGGAGTTTTCAAGGAAGTAAAAGACAGTCAAATGGTAGTGTCATACCATTTTAACCGATATAATAGTCCACAATCACATCCAAACTATAAATAGTCACTAAATTAAAATCAAATATATAAATATGTTTAATGTGTAACAATACTAGCAAAAAAAGGAAAATTAAAACAAAGTAATATTATCAAATACATATTTTTATTTGATTCCCATCTTCTATAAATATACTCTATTGTATGATATTTTAGTTCAAATGAACTTTTCTTGAAATAAATATTAAAATAAAATATTAAATTTTAGAACAAACTAGTGAATAATTATATTTTTATTGAATACTACATTTCTACGCAACTATTCTAAAATGAATGCTGAAATAAAAAATGAAAAACATTATTATTTCATTTAGTTGAAGCTTTTAAACTTTGCATTCTTTTTTCTTGACTAGAATCTTTTAAATATTTTTATTTGTATTTCATTCAGGAAGTCATCGCAAGAGCACCGTATAAAAAATTTGTGCTAATTAAGGTACAATATCTTTTATTTATTTTTTCATGCATTTTCTATTTCTAATTTCATACATGGGCATAATAGTTTCTAAGCCAGTAACATAAGAGGGTGACACCTGTGTTTACTTATATATTTAATTCATTTTTTTTTTATATATATATTCAGCATTGAATATAAAGCATGAACATAATTAATAGCATCTTATATTATTTATATGAATATATTTAATTTAAACTTTCAATAAAATTTTCGGTGCCTACAATAATTGGAACAATTCAACCATGAATCTAATTAGCTTAATAAATGCATTTATACTAATAAGAACTATATTAAATACAAGCAAAAAATGTATATAGGATTCACTTCTTCCAATGCAATACTTAGTTTGTTCCTTTGTTTAACCCTTTGTCACCACTCTTAATTGTTAAACCTTCAATTAGTATGACAAAACTTATCATCGTTCTTCAATCAAACCCTAAAATGTTTCTTCAATTAAAACTTAATCTATATATATAAGGTAGAATATTACAAAAATTTCAATTAGTACATTTTACCTTAATATCTTTTCTCCTTCCTATTGCAAGATCAATGATCTTGTTCCCATATAGCCTTTCTATCCGAAAAATTTTTCAATCATTGTTTCCTAACTTTATTCAGTAAAGTCAAATATTAATATCTAATAGAATTTTATTTAATGTAATTATTTCTAAAATAAAATTTAAAACCCAAACCTAACATGCCTTTCTTGTTCTTGATTCCATTCATTTGAAAGTTCGCATCCATGCTTTACGATTCAATGAGCTCGATTCTTCATTTGGCTACACTCAATGCTTGACTGCAAAATACATGCTCGTGTCGAATGCTCGAACACCAGCAAGTGTCTCGAACGCAACTCATGAACCACAAAATACATCGATCTCCTCGTACACAACCATCAACCAGCACGTCATTGAATTGCATGCATCAATTTGATGTCATTACCTCGCCCGTGAGTGAACATGGAACAGGAGACGTCGTCTTAGCTCGCAATCCGCAAGAGAATCCTTCCCCGCTGGTGGCTTCGATCTTCTACTCAACATGCGATTTTTAGCCTGAATGCAACGCAAAACGTGCTTGTCTAACTTACTCGCTCTCACTCGATCAAGTTCTCATTTGCAGTTGTTCTTGTTCGAAACCCTCTTCCTTCCGCCTACTAATTGGTGTAACCTCCTCATTGGTTACGTCAAAAGGATGCAACAACTATTTTAATTTATTATTATTATTATTAGACTTTTCTATTTTTAACGGTTGTTACAAAATGAGCATAAAAATTTGGGTGAATTAGGCTTTCAAAATTTTGCTAAAAAAAAAACAACCTACTTTTTCAAAGACACAAAAATAAAAATAAATGAGTAAAGCACAAGTGGAAGAAATGAGCATAAGAAAAATATTCAATCAAATACAATTTTTTTCATGACTCAAGAGAAACCTAAAAACACTCTTAGATGCACACCACAACTATGATATCCTATAAGTCCAGAACTAACTAAAAAATAACTCTTTCACTAGATGGAGAAGTCATCATACATATCACAAAACTGAAAAACTTTTCTAATCTTGTTCTAAGCAAGAAGACCACTTCTAGACATTTCCCTCGATAACACTCAAGTTATTTGTAGAAAATTAACAATAAAAGACACCACAACTATGATATCCTATAAGTCCAGAACTAACTAAAAAATAACTCTTTCACTAGATGGAGAAGTCATTATACATATCACAAAACTGAAAAACTTTTCTAATCTTGTTCTAAGCAAGAAGACCACTTCTAAACATTTCCCTCGATAACACTCAAGTTATTTGTCCGAATGATATACATATTTCCTAAACAAATTTCATTAAAATTATCTTTTTGAGTCCCTTGCAAATATGTGATTTAAACTTCAGAGCTCTCTAAAGCTTATGGGTGAACATAAACAATCGTAAACAACAATTATCAAGCAACACTTTAGTTTGGCTTGAGCCCAATCCAAAGAAAGTAATTAAGGTTGATAGGAATTGTTCAGCTCAACGACTCCTTTTACAATCCAGCAATTGAATAAAGCTCGAACAAGATAAAAACTTCCACAATCCTGCTCTTCTTCCTTTCCTTCCAAAAACATGAACCGTAAAAAGATATATTTGCTTTCCCCTTAAAGACCCCATTAAGATGAAGTCTTTTAGAGCATCAAAATAACTTGCTATCAATGATTCAGTAGTTCGTCAAAAAAAGAAGAGAAAGGGTGATGAACTTTTCTTCATTTCTCAATGTGACAATGGTGCACTGAAACCATTATATAGAAGTATACAATATTCTAGTAGCATAATGTTAACCTTTTTGGATGAGAAAGTTGGAGAATTGGTGAAGGGGCTTGTGTGAGGCTGTATGGCATTTTCTTGAGAAAACATGTAATTAGAATATTGTGGGTCTTTGAAGATCAAGGGTTGATGGATGTAGCCGGTTTTGGAGAATGTCGTGGAGGAAAGCATTGGAGTCATTGAATTTTAGAATGGGCCAATGATTTTTTAGGGCAATGTTGATGTGAATATGAATTGTGGACACTTTGGCGACTAGGCTAGAGGTTTCATTACAGTCGATGCAATGCTCTTGTTGATAGCATTAAGTGATAAGATAGACTCTGTGAAGATCAAAAGTGCTATTAAAATAGAGTTTGGTGTAAAATGTCCATTTCAAGCCTAGAATGATTTGGTTGGTTTGACGGATTAGGAGCCGAGTGTCTAGTTGTTGGAGAGCATGAAATTCAACAGCTATGATTGTCACCAATAAATGTCTTTAACTGCTTGGATATAGCTGGCAAATAATGAATATCATGGAGAAGGTTTGGTTAATACATGGGTTTAAGTGAGCTTGTTTTAGACTGAGTGAGCATTGGATGGAGTTTGTGGTCCGGCGAACTTGGGCATGAGTGTGAAGTTGAGACATGTTTTTTGGAGGAATGGGATGAGGTTGTGGAAAGGCGGACTGTAATATAGTGGATTGAGGGGAGGTTCGTGGGTGGTCAGCTTGATTTGGTAATGGAAGAACAAAGGGTTATTTTGGGGGAGATATTTATGGGGTGGGTTAAGAGCTGCTGACATGATTGACAACATTTTGTTTTGTAATGGTAACAAATTGGGGAAACAAGAGGACAACATAACAGTACATGACAACATTACTTATGTACGGGTTGTAGCGGACAATGGATATACATTGAGTGGATAGAGGAGCAATCTTCTAAGGGGAGTGAAGTTGAAGTCAAGGGTAGCAGAAACAGCCAAAAGTCTTTAAGTGAGTATATAAATATCGTTTGTGATAAAGTTGATAGAGAAAGACCATTTTAATTGTTTTAATGGGTAGCCGATTAAAAAAATAGACAATTGTTATGAGAGTATCCACCCAAAGAGAGTAAGACAAAAGCAACGTGTAGGAGAGCACAAGTGATTTTGATGATATGATGACAATTCCGCTCAACAATCCCATTTTACATGGATGTGTATGGGCAAAAGTATCGGTGAAGTATGCCTCAATTTTTTAGAATGTTTTGGAGATGAGTATTGGTGTATTCTTCTCCTCAGTTAAAGCATAGTGTTTTAATTTTAGCGTTCGCTTAAGTGTCAATCATGTGCTGAACTTCCATAAATTAGTGGAGAGTTAGAAATTTAGCAAACATTGAAAAGTCATAGGAAAAAAGAGAAAATTTGTCAATAAGGAAAATTTAGTACTTGTATCCTAGAATTGAAGTAACAGAGGAAGGTCCCATACATTTTAGTGAATGAGCAGTGATTTAGATATATGATTATTAGATAAAGTAAATAATTGGCGATTGCTCGTTCTTTCTCCTCTCAATCACAATTTTGAAAAAAGAGAATGAGAAGAAGGTTCTCCCGTCAACGAAAAAAAACTCTTTCTTTTTAAAAATAACAAGAACAATCATTTTATTTCTCTTGAGTTCATGAATTTCAAAATTTTATTTCCACGATTGCTTCTTTGGAATTTCAAACGGGAAAGATCAAATAGGAACAGTTTTTTTCGAAACCCAAAGGAGAAAAAGTAGGAAGTGGCTAGCCAATTAAAGTGAAGCTTATAATAAGCAAAAGCGTCGCTTCCCAAATGCCTCATCTGAACAGCTCTCCTGGGCCTACTGTTTCAAAAAGTGAAGTAAAAAAGAAAGAAGATTTTATTTTCTAAACTCAATTACGCTTTGTTTTCAGTAGTAGGTTCAATTGGCCCTTCCCCACTCTAGCAAGTGACAGAGAATAATGGAGCTAAAAGAAAGCGATGAAGTTCGCATTGTTTGGATATGATAGACATAATAGTGAGGTTTGGGTGGCCAAGCCTTTTGTGCCAAACTACAAAATTAGTGTCCTAACAAAGAACGACTGTAAGAGTTCACTGTTGTGGTGAAGAGCTGACAAGGTAGAGACCTCTAAAGTTGTAGCTCTAAATATGAATTCGGTCGGTTTAGTGGTCCTTCATGGAGTAGCTAGATGAATCAAAGGAGATAACCACGTTATTGCAAATATTGAATTTTTTAACATAATTAAATTTATGGGAAAGAGAGGTTGAATGAAATAGGTCAAGAAGAAGAAACCTATGACTGGGAGCGAGTAGCACTCCAATATAAGAGCAGTGTATGGGTACTTATTGATTTTTGCCAACTACCACTTGCTCAAGGCTTGAGTGAGGAGTGGCAAATTGGAGGCTATTGAGTTCGCAAATCAAGTGGGAATTTGTGTCGGATTCTGGACACTGAATGGCCAGGTTTATGGTTGATTTGATAAATTATGGTTGGTCTGATGGGTGCCTGATTATTTCATGGTCCGGTAGAGAAGATGGTGATGCTTCACTGATGAGATAAGAAATTGACGAGGGCCCCAAAATAAAGAGAGAAAAAGTGGCTATCTTGGCCACCTAAAGTAGCAAGGGCAAGTTGAGGATAGGAAGTGTTGGTGTTCTTACTGTATTCATTGACGAGATTAATTTCTTCAATGAACAAAATGGAATAGAAGTCGTCAAAATTAATTGGGGTAATCTTGGTGTGAACTGTTGTTTTGAAAGCATGATAAATGATGGGAAGGCCATAAAAAATATGGCAGTTGATATGTTCATGGCAATGTGGATGCCGATGGCGACAATGTTGTAGACTAAGGTAGATAAATAGTGTCAGGGATTGATTTTTCATGGAGATATTATGTAGTGCATTCTTTAGTTGAAGAACTCAAGATTGATTTGTATCTTGCAAATGTTTTGCTATGGTTGTGTAGATGTCAAAGAATGTGTTGAGATTGTGAAATAGAGGGTAGCGGCCATGTTTTGATCAATGAAGGTCTATTTCAAATAGAGAGGGTTTGAGAATGTAGAGCCAAGGGCATTGGAGATGAGCTTATGTGGACAAGGAGTGTTGCCATTGAAAAAGCTGGAGAAGCCATCGGCAGTGAAGATTTGAAGAATTTAGGATCTACATATTGAGTAATTGTCTTTTGAAAAAGTGTAGAGATAAGGTGTTTGATGTTGAATATGAGGGAGGGAAGTACAATGGTGTATGCGGCTGCTGTCGAGTCAAGAACACTGGAGGATGTGGATCACTCCATTTGCGAGATAGTAGATGGGTTGCCATTAGGATCATAGTAGCTTCGATACCAATAATAACCAAAGATTCAGTGGTTTATTAGAAAATGATAAGCAGAATAAGGACGGTGAAATTGTCTTCATTTCTCAATGTAATAGCAGTGACAGTGATTACATTATATAGAAATCATAGAATCTTTGAGTAGCATAGCATAACAAGTCTGTTAGCTATTAATGGTCCTGGTGAGGGGTGCTGTTATCATCCTGCAGTACAAATGAGTTAGGCAGAGCAGTGGCTGCTCTGGGAGGCAGGTTGCACAGGCTGTGGCAGAGATGGTTATGACTTCAAAACAAGCTGGACTCTAAATGATGGGTGTAACATGCACACCTTTAATTTCAACGACGGATCCAAATTCACAAAAAGAATGAAATTTTGAAACAGTATATATCCACAAAATTCATCAAATTAAGAGGAAAAAACATCATCGTCATCATAAAAGAAGCGTACAATCTCGAGCTACTGTAATGCGAAAATTACCACAATAGCATGCGGCAACAATGGCCATGTTGGAGGCATAAGCTGCGGACACGTTAACGGCTCCAAGACTCATTCTGTTCTTGGATACCAGTCCGGCTGCTGCACCTACCGCCCCTGAACGCAAAAAATCCCGATAGTAATTTCAGTGGAACAGCTGAAACTAAACAAAAAAAAAAAAAAAATTGCCAATCAATATCAGATAATTCGTACACCTAATTTAATAATAATTTTTTATAGGGCTGCGAAAGAGAGAGATCGCATGGGAACGAAGATGTTTGAAGATTGTGGACGCGAATGAATAATGAAGGGGAAAAGGTCGAAGGAGGACCTGCGATTATAGTTGGGACAATGATGCGTTCTTTCCAACCGTCGGCAGAGTGATTTCTCAGGGGCTCTCCGTCGGAATTTGTCATTGCTGTGATCGCTTTCGCCGGCTTCGGTATACGACGATGAGACGACAGGCAAGGGCTAGAGGAGAAATTATTGCCTATGGACGGTCAGCATTATTTCTGCTTTTTTTTTTTTTTCTTTTAAGGTGGGGCCACCGAAATACATCGAGACCGTAGATCAGGTGATTTACGGTCCGGATGGGACACCGCACGCAAGGTGTCCGATCCGTATGGAATAATTTTTCGGGCTAGAGGCGTGCAATTTGTTGAGCCTCAACAGCAGAAGATTTTTTTTTTTTTTTTTTTTGTTGGAAAATATGAGGATCACAAAAGGAAGAGTTAGAGACACAAATTGAACTCACAAAACTAATAAAACTCAAAATAATAATTATGAACAATTTTATAAGCAGTAATAAAACACAATATAGAAGAAAAATCAAGAACATAGAAAAAGAAAAATGCAATAAAATTTTCAAGGAGATGTAGCAACCAAAACAAACTCCTCAAGCAAATACCAACAAAAAATACAAAGAGGAGAACGACGAAGAAAGATGTCTGGGAAACTTAAAAGAATAAACACGAGAGACTAAAATAACGTACCAAAAAAATAAATAATAGGAAACTAAGGAAAATAAAAATAAACATAAAGATATGGAAAAGAGGATTTGCAGCAGTCCAACTTTCAAGCTAACAATAGTAAACATCTATAACATACAGAAAATCAAAACATATAAAATAGAGAAACTATACGTTGGAAGCTCTCCAGGAAATAAAGGTGAGCTTATAGGAAAAGATAATTAAAATTTCATCCAAAGTAAAGAATATAAATAATTATATTCCATAACTGATTAAATTTTTAATAGCGATTGGCAATCATGATAGCTTAGAAACCAAGTCTCAATAGAATACTAAAATCAAGTAGTAAATGATAAACTTACTTATGAAACAATATTAAAATTCTCTTCAAAGTATGAAATATAAATAAATATATTCAACTAGTTGCACTTTAATAGAGGTAGGCAAAAACCAAAGTTCGGTAGAAACCTAAGAACCCCAGAACATAAGCAAATGCAAACAAGCTAGAGGAGAGATTTCAATATAGTATGAAATCCCCTAAATTTAAGGAGATCACGAAGAAAATCCCCCTCATATAGGCTGCATAGTCTCCAGAAACAATTGAATCGATTAAATGTAAAGGGAGTAGGCAATAAAAGAGTTGCAGACCAGCAAAAACAAATGTCGGCTAATGATAGTTGAAAATAAAGACAGTGGACGCTAGTCGACAAACAACCAAACAAATAAAGAGTAACAATCAAAATTCCGAAGACAAAGGATGCAGTAAACAAAAAAAGAAAAATATAAGAAATCCAACCAAAATTCAAGAATATAATAATGTACTAAAATTGGTTAAAATTAAATTCCATCCAAACTTTAGAATATAAGATATTCTAAAAATAAGTTGAGCAAGCTCTAGAAGAAGAAGAAATCAGAATAGATATAAATTCTACATAAACAAATAACTATTAAAACATCCAGAGCAACATAAGAAATTAATGTATATTAGAATTAAAGCCATAAAATTTTGTAATATTATTAGAAAACTCCTTCTTCAATTTTCAATTTTGTCATTTATAAATAAGCATTCAATGAATATTATGAATAACAAAATCATTTGTTGAGTATTTATTATTAGAACTTCTAGAATTTCTTTCATTCCAAAAAAAAAAGTAGCAAAGCAAAAAGATGGCATCTTTTTTAAATTTTACAAGAAATATTATCAAAATGATATAAAACTTGAATAATATTAGAAGGAGCAATAAAAAGTCCCCATTAGGAACACACTTATTATAAGATAATGAGAGAATTGACATTTAAAAAATAGATGATTATAACTCTCAATATTATTAAAACAAAGAATACAAATAGTATTAATATTAGTACCTCTTGAAATATAAATATCAGAAGTTTTGAGACCTTTGTGAATAAATTTTCAAGAGATAAAAGCAAATTTTATGGCATAACCCTTAAACCAAATGAGATTAAACTAGTTACACAAGGAAAGGATTCAAATAAAAAAAAAGCCTAACTTATTACAAAACTTGCTTTCAGTTCTCTAAAGAAAAGAATTCCTAGAAGAAATATTGATAAAAGTAGTAGGAGCATAATTAAAAAGACCCAAATTCAATTAATTATTAGTAAGAACATCACATATTGTGGCCTAATCTAAAAGGTTAAACCAATTGAAAATAATGTTGCCAAATTCTTCTTTCAAATATAAACCATTTAATCAAAGATCATAGAAAAAAGATAAATGACTACTAGAAATAACTTTGAAATTTAAGAAAGGTGTAATTCTATTTGCCACATTTACTAAAACCTTCAAAAAAGGAGAAACTTTGTAACGGGAAATCTTCCAAAAGGATTTATAATGATTAACACCAATCCTATAATATGGAATTGAAATTATAAAAGTTCCAATTAATTTTAGTTTTACACAAAATATTAATAGTATTTTAAGAAGGAAGACTAAGGCCTCCACGATGTTTAGGTAAATTAAATCTATTCCAAGAAATAATATGAAGTTTCCTTCCTTCCTCATTACTTTGAAGGAAATTTGATATCAAAGAAGAAATTTTCATCCTTACGCCTTTAGGCAAAATTGCAGAGTGAAACTAACAATACAAATAACTCCATATTGTAAATTTAATAAGTTAAAGTTTATCATCGGAAGATAGGAGTTTTGTCTTCCAACAATCCATCCAATTATTAATTTTATTAATAAATGACAGTCATGAATGAGAAATTTGGAAGGTTTAATAGGAATACCCAGATAATTCCAAGGAAGAGGTTTAATATCAAACCAAATAAAGAGGACATATTATTCTGAGTAGTGCCATCCACCATTTTAGAAAAAAAACAACATCAGATTTAGAAGTATTAATATTAAGATTGGTGACTTTACTGAATTTTTCAAAAATTTGAGAAATAAGCTTAATAGATGAAATATCAGCTTTGTCAAATATCAAAATATCATAAGCATAAATTAAATGAGAAACTTCAGTCAAATTTTTATTCAAATTATTCTCAATTCTAACAAAAAGTGTATTTTTTATTTCATTTTTGGTCACATAGAACTAACACGTACATCACATCATGGCCCGACACAGCAAAATTGGTCAAAAAGCAACATGCTCGTTTTATGGCCTAACATGATCATGCCAGACCTGGTTGTAACCACACCTAAAACTTCCTCAGCGTGGTCACGCCTGGACTAAGCGTGACCACGTCTGGAAGTTCCTCAGCACGGTCATGCCAGGAGAAAATATCAATTATCCATGTCTTTCATCCATGAATCATCACACCGTTTCACTGGCGATGATATGTGGCTCACTAAACATCCAACTGATCTCTGTCGTCGATGCGCCACCAGATTGTACAGCTTTCAAAGGCTCCGTCACTGACTTTTGAGCCTAGAAATAGGAAACCTCTGGCACTCCTTCAAACATATACACACATGAGATCAACTCAAACTCCTTGACACTTACTCCAAGCAAAGGAAGAAGAAAAAGGGAACAAATTTTTCGGCAAGCCTCATCCTCCTCCCGTCATGCCAACTTCTCGCAGTAATTATCCTACTTAGTTCTCTTTTAGTTTAACCATTTACTTTCATTGAGTTCCAAGTAAACCTTAGGCTAGGTTAATCAACTCAGTAGTTTTGGATTAGGCTTGGGTTTGGGTTCAACTCAAGTCGACCTGAACCTAGCTTAACCCAAACTCACTTAGCCAAACCCTAAACCTAACTCAGGTCTGACCAAACCTAGACCTGACCAAAACATAGGTCTGACCCAACCCAGACCTGACTCAAACCCTAAACCTAACCCAGGTCAGACCCAACCCAGACCTGACCTAACCCTAAACCCGACTCAAGTTGACCCGAACCAATGTAACTCAAACTCACATAGCCAAACCCTAAACCTAACCCAGGTTCGACCGAACCCAGTCCTAAACCAAACCCTAAACCTAATCGAGGTCCGACCGAACCCAGACTTGAATCAAACACTAAAGCTAACCCAAGTTTGACCCACTCAGACCAAACAAAAATCAAACCTAACCTAACCTAGTTAGAAGCTTAACCCGGGTTAAACCCAAATCTAATATAAGCCAATTCAGGTTAATCCAGCTTAACACAGGTCAAACCCAAATCAAACCTAAACCAACTTAAGTCAACTTTTCTTAACACAGATTAAACCTAAAACAAACCTAGCATAACTTGGGTCAAACAACCTTAACCCAAGTCAAACCTAAGCTAAACCTAAACTAAACCTGAACTCAAATCAACCCAACTTAACATGGGTAAATTCTAACCCTTGTCAACCTAGCTTAAACCAGGTCTAGCTCAAATCAAACCTGAACATAACCTGAGTCAAACAACCTTAACCCAAGTCAAACATAAACTAAACCTAACCTAACATAGGTTAAATCCAAATTAAACCTAAGCCAACTCTCGTCAACCCAGCTTAACCCGTGTCAAACCTAAATGAAACCTAACCTAAATCAGGTCAACCAAGCTTAACTCAGGTCAATCCTAAATCAAACCTAACTTAAAACGAGTCAAACCAGCGTAACCTAGGTTAAAATCAAATCAAACCTAAGCCAACCTGGGTCAACCTAGCTTAACATGGGTAAATTCTAACCCTGGTCGACCTAGCTTAACCCAGGTTTAACTCAAATCAAACCTCAGCAAACCGGATCAACCCATCTTAACCTGGGTCACAACCAAATCAAACCTAAGCCAACCAGATCAACCCAACTTAACCTGGGTCAAACCCAACTCAAACCTAAGCCAACCCGGGTCAACCAAGCTTAGCACGGGTCAATTCTAAATCAAACCTAACCTAACCCAAGTCAACCTATCTTAACCAGGGTTAAACCTAAACTAAAGCTAACCCAACCTGGGTCAACCTAGCTTAACTCGTGTCAAACCTAAACCAAACCTAACCTAACCTGGGTCAGACCTAAACAAAACCTAACCTAACTCAAGTCAACCCAACTTAACTTAGGTCAACTCAAATCAATCCAAACTTAACTCGGGTCAACTCAAGCCAATCCAAGCCAACTCAAACTGAACCCAGCTTAACTTGAGCTAGCTTAGAGCCAACTTAGGCCCCAATAAATTATCTCATACCACAACTTGTCTTGAATCTGAGCTCACTTAAGCTGAAAACCTAGCGCACCCTAGCTCAACCCAAGCCTAAGTCTAATCCAAGGCTAAGTGTTGCTTTACATGTTATATTTCATATTCCATTTCATATTTTATTTTATATGTCGCTTCATGCTTTGTTTTATTTCCTGTGTTATTCCATTTCAACAAAAAAATATAAAAAATACATAAAACGCAAAAAACAATGATGAGAATTTCTTAGTTATCTTTGCAAACATCAAAAATCCAAATTTTAAAAAAATAAAACTGAAAACATAGAAAACCTTGACATGATTCGTAAACCTAGGAGCCAAACAAGACATGAATTAAAATATTGAAGTTCAAATAAATATTTAAAACACACCAAGATAAACAACAAGAACTTAACTGTCGACCGCCAGAATCAGAAATCAAACTAATTCTATATCTTTCATAGTTTAAATGAAAGTGCACTACACATCAAGTTATGTATCGATCCCGAAAGATAAACACATACCTTGATAGTGAGGCTCAATCAAATAAACTAAGAAATATATAACATATGTTTGGTCTGTGAAAACCATTTTATTATTTGTAAGCCGACAAGTTTCCCTATTTAATATGAAAAATTAAATAGAGTTTATATTAAGCTGGGTTTGGAAAAACTTCTTATAAGGGTAAGCCCCTATAATTAATTACATCTTAGATAACCAAAGTCACCTAAGAAAACTCTCGATAAAAATCAGGGGATATTATCTTCAAGATGTTCAAAGGAATAGGACTTTTCAATGAAATCGTACAAAGAGGTGTGAAAGAGGAATGACTCAAATTTTGAACACGTATTGTAGGATTCAAAGGAGGAGAGACTAGGGGATGTCATAGACCCGGAGAAGAGTCTCAGTGACTTCCCAAGCTACCCAATGGTTTGGTTTTAATTTGGAGGAGAAATATTTAAATGTTTCATCCTGTCTGTTTTACTAATTATGACTTACATTCATGTGAAACGATCACATAAATAGCCTGGAAGATATGATGATGTAGTTCATGACGAATGATAACCTCAGAATCCTAAAATGAGTTAGGGCTTATATTAGGGCTTATATTA
>NW_018165805.1:364679-369990 GCF_001263595.1 Phalaenopsis equestris
GGATTTATGTCGCATTAGGCGGGTCGCATTAGGCGGACAACCTCAAAATTCTATGGTTTGTTGTTTAATTCTAAGGAATAGTTTAGTTGGTGTAGACATGTTTTGCTGTTGAAGTTGGTTGTGTTGCCCACAATGCTAGCTTCAAGCTCCTCGTCATGGTGAGTTTAAGTTTTAGAAGTGTCCAATTTTAAAGATTGAGAGAAGTTTCAAGTTTAGAGGTCAAGTTATATAGTGTGTCAAGTTCTGATGTCAAATCAATTGTCTCCTAAGGTTATAGTTATTTAAATATTATGGGGGATGTTAAAGAAAGTTGATTAGAGTGGAGAGTGGCACCGATTAGGATCTTACGGTTCCCTCATTCTGATACCACTATTTTCTTTTAGATTAAATTAGTCTAAATGAATTTACTAAAATCAACTTAATGAGTTCAATACTTTCAATACTTTCATTTAGACTTAGACTGTGGGAAGTCTCGTTACCAACCGTAGGTTACCTCCTCTGAGGGATTCCCGATCATCCGATATAGACATTTTAATTTGGCTGCAATTTTTGTTTTGTGATGTTTGTGATTAAATCTTGAGTTGTCTTATATTTTGAATGTTGTGGCGGTGAATTTTATCTTGTTTAATTTTTAAATCTTAGTTTTGGTTGTGCGATTTTCCTAACAGTTTTAGTTTTGGCATGCAAGTGACATCATTGTTTAACATGCAAGTTTGAGACAAGAAGTACGAAAATGTAAATGCAATAATTTAAAAGCATACCTGACGATTCTTCTCGTTCATCCACCTGAAAGGTTAGCTTTGGCAGTGCATATATATAATTCGGCAAAGAATTGAAATTTCCAGAGTAGATGAAGGTATAACTACCAGACCCCAAGTTACGACTTTATTGAGCCTCCGAAGATCTTAGTGGGTGATTTTAGAAGAAAATATGGAAAGTTCAATTTGCCCTTCAAAATATCTAAATGATTTTTGAGTGTTCGGAGAATGACCCTGAAATACTTTAAGGATCTCTTGATTTATTTTTAGTTCGTTTAGAACTTCATCATATTGTTCCATTAATCATCCAAGGTTAGACTATGACTACCCCGTTGCCCAGTGAAGTTGAACAATTCGATTATCCCAAGGATATGATACTTAATCAATTTGATACTTTACTTCTCAAGTTATATGGATGAATGCCCCTAAGGCAATCTCAAGTCATTAAAGATTTGATGCCCATCACAAATGGGCCTAGAGTGCTTAAAAGGTGTTAATTATTAACCGTTTCTAAACTTCAATGAATAGGTTTAAATATTAAGCTTAGCTCGCTACCAAGCCCTTAACAATCTCAAAAAGGGAAAGTTGTAATTGTCAAAAAAAAACTTTAATTTAAATGATAGGTATCCTTGTCAACAAATCATTTATCACCAATCATGGGCTAGAAGTAAGTGAATTATCATCTTCCTAGTTTAAACCGATCACTTTAGGATCATTTAATTTTTGTTTAACTTCTAAAGAGGTAATTCAAGAAAACACAATTTTATTCTTATTATGCAAAAGTGGCAAGTTGGTTTCTACCTAACCCATTGCATTTCAATCATCCAATATATTTATTAAGGATCAAGATTACCCATGCCCAATGGTTAGCCCTAAATTCTGCTTAAGACACCAAAGCCTAAAATTACTATCCTGCCCTAGCGGCTCCTCCCCTTATAATTCTTTAAGAAAAATTCAAATGGCCTTGAAAATATTTGAGTATCATATCCATGGATTAATTAAAAAATCAAAGGGGAAAGTATGATTTTTTAAAAATTGATTTAATTTAAATAATTTTTTTAACTCAAAAATAGGATTTTTCAATGTTAATTTATTCAATTAATCAAAATAAAGTTTTAATTTATGAAAAAATTATTGGAGGTTTTCCTAGGTTAGAAGAATACTTAGACAAAATTTTATGATTTTTTAAATAATATTGTAATTATTATAATTATTTAAAGGCCTTTTTTAAGGATTATTTAAATACAAAAATATGTTTTAATCTTTAAAAATTACTTTTGAATTTTTATTAAACCCTCATAAGTCCAAGAAACTTAGACGAACACATTTTATATTTTTATGATTTATATTTAATTTATTATAATTATTTTAGTGAGAAAATAAGGAAAATACATTTTAGGCCTTTAAGAAAAATTTATTTTAATTTTGAAAAATCAGGAAAATTTTTTCAAGGGGTCCCAAGTGATCAAGGAACAATTGCACATATTTTGAGCTATTCTTGTTATTTTTAAAAATTTTGATTATTTTAATTAGTTTTAATTCAAAATATACTTTAAAAATAAAATATTTTCACAAAAAAGGCTTCTATTTTTATTAAATGCCCTGATCACAAAGAACTCAGAAAAACTATTTTTCATAATCTTTCTATGATTATTTAATTTAACATAATTTATTTTGTGCAAAAATACTATTTTTACGTACAAAATCCACTTTAATGACCAAATTAACTTCAATAAATTTGATTTTTTTTACGGTGAGTTGAAATGATTTTTATGAGCAATGTGGAATTAATTTTTTTATTTTTTATTTATATTTAATTTAAATAAATTAATATAAGGTAAAATATTTAATTAATAACAAAAATACACAAAATTATTCAAATCATTACAACATATTTCATAAGCTCCTCTGACCACAAGAAATCTAATAAAATTGATCCCATAATTTTCTGAGGAATATTTTAATTTATATTATTAAATAAGGTGAAATTAACCACTCATGCTTTGAAACTAGGGTTATAAACACATATGTGCTATCTGACTTTGAAAAAATCAGAGAAGATGCCCTCTGTCATGAGGAACCAACCCTAGAAATTTCAAGTTATGGTGATTATTATTAATCATGATGATATAAAATACCTCAAAGTGTATTAATTTAATTAAAAATCATATACTTGGCAAATAATTTTTTATTTTTGATCAACATTACTCTATTATATTTTTCAGCAAGAAGGTATTTTTCTTTTATTTTAATGATTTTTCTATGCAAAATTATGATTTTTTAAAGTTATGGCCTTTATTTAAATAAAAAAAGGGTATTTTCTATTTATCCCAGTCGCATGCCATGTCATCCTCGTCATTCCCGAAGCGCCAAGCGTCGCATCTTGGTTCGGTGTGGCCATCTGACTCGATAGCCACGCATCCCGCTATTCACGCATGAATACTCTGTCCAGCTCTATCTCGTCCAACTGTTCAATACACGCTCGATCAGACGGCTTGTCGGCACTATTTTAATTTGGGGAGTTGCACGTAGGAAGCTGTCGGTCACCGGAATCAAAATCCCGTCGCCCGCTTCAGAAGGACATTTTAATGTTTAGAAACATATGAAATCTAACTGACCCCATATTTTTCATAGTTTAAATGAAAGAGCATTATACCTCAAACCCTGTATCTATCCCCGAAGCATAAACACAGGACTTGAGAATGAAGCTCGATCAAATAAACTGAGAAATATATGACGTCCGTTTGGTCTGCGAAACCATTTTATTTGCTGATAATTTTTCCTATTTAATATGAAGAATTGAATAGATTTTATATTAAGTTGGGTTTGAGAAAAGCTTCCTATAAGGGCAAGCTCTCTAGTTAATTACATTTTAAATGACCGAAGTCATTTAAGAAAACTCTTGATAAAAATCAAGAAATATTATCTTCAAGGAATTCAAAGGAAATGACTTTTCAATGAAATCAAACAAAGAGGTGTGAAAGAGGAATGGTTCAAATTTGGGACATTTATTATAAAATCCAAAGGAAGAAGAACTAGGGGATGACATAGATCCAGAGGAGAACCTCAGTGCCTTTTCAGTGTATCCTATTGTTTGGCTTCAGTTTTGAGGAGAAAAATTTAAGGGTTTCATCTTGCCAATTTTATTAATTTAGGGCTTACATTTGTGTCGAATGATCACACAAATAGCCTGAGATATGTGAGGATTTAGGTCGTGACGAACGACAACCTCAGAATCCTAAGACGAGTTAGGGCTTATATTGTACGTCAGAGCTGTACAAAGGCCTTTATGTTGCATAAGCAGACTACCTTGAAGTCCTATGGCTTGGTTGTTTAATTCTAAGGAATGTATTGGTTTAGTTGGTGAAGTCATGTTTTGCTGTTGAAGATGGTCGTGCTACCCACCAGGCTAGCTCCAAACTCCTTGCCGTGAAGAGTTTGAGTTTTCTAGGGTGTCAAATTATGATGTAAAATCAGATGGCCCTATGGTTGTAGTTCTTTAAATTTTCATGGGGGATGTTAAAGTTGATTAGAGCGACACCGGTTAGGCTTCCACGGTTCCCTCGTTCCGACACCACTATTTTCTATTAGATTCACTTAGTCCAAATGAATTTAGTAACTCAACTTAATGAGTTCCATAATTTCATTTAGACCGTGGGAATCCTCGTTAGCAACGTTAGGTTACCTCCTCCGAGGGGTTCCCGATCATCCAATATAGACATCTTAATTTAGTTGTAGTTGTAGTTTTTGTGATGTTTGTGATTAAATTTTGAGTTTTTTTATATTTTGAATGTTGTGGGGGTAAATTTTATCTTGGTTGATTTTAGTTTTAGTTTTGGTTTTGGTTTTGTGGCTATCTTGATAGTTTTAGTTTTCATACAGGGTGACATTATTGTTTAGCATGCAGGTTTGTATTAACATCAAAAGTGCAGTATGAAAGTACAAGAAAGACAGCACTGTAAACTGTAAAAACGCACATGGCGAGTCTTCTTGTTCCACCACCTGATACACAAAATTCATGTCAGGGATTTTATATGAAGCAGGAAAGTAAAGTTTTGGCGACCTACCTAACCCTAGGTCATATCTTGGTGGGTCCCTATTAGTTTGATTAAAGATGATTTTATTAAGTAAAGCACATTAAGTTTAGTAGACCTCTGAGGTATCCAACAAGTTAGTAGAAAGAAGCAGGTCCATGCTTCCCTCTCACTACCTCGTGAAAGGCCTCGAGCTCATTTAAACTTATTGTGTTGCTTATTAATTCATCTTATCAACACCCTAATGCTCAATGAAAATTGATGTCCTAATTATCCTTAAGAGTAGGGTAATTATCATTTGAAATTTAATTTTGAAGATTATGTGAATGAAGACCCTTAAAGGGGGCAAGTTAGTGTTGTTGGAACACTTAGCCAAATTTTGGTCCTAATTGGGCTTGTGGTGTTTTAAAGGAGATAAATTTTAGTTATGTTTGCTTTTCTAATCATCATTTAATCAGTCTTGATTTAACTTAGATCACTACTAAGCCCTTAAGACCTAGGTGAGTGCCTTGTGAGTGC
>NW_018165805.1:370073-387590 GCF_001263595.1 Phalaenopsis equestris
TGATTAATTATTGACTTCAAAAGTCATACCCCTAAGTCCTAGGTTCATTTAATTTTAATAAACCTCCAAATTTTAATAATTTAGAAATTTATTAATTTATCCTTTTAATTAGGAAAGTGAGGTTGGTTTCTACCAATTAATCCATTTTTAATTTAAATCATCCAAACAAGCTGATTAATTTAATTTATATAATTATTTTCAAAATCAAATCAAATGACTTTTATTAATCCCTTTTTATTAGTGAGGTTGGTTGCCCATTTCCCTCCTTGAATTAAGCCTAAATGTTAATTAAGGCCAAATTCCTAAAATTACACTTTTGCCCCTAAGGCTCTAACACTTCATAATTTGTCAAAATCAAATCAAATGACTTTTAAATTTTTATCCTAACTAATTCATGGGTCCATTAAGACATTAGAGGAGAAAATATGATTTTTCAAAATTTAATTTAATTTATATAATTATTTTCATACAAAAAATAGGATTTTTCAAAGAAAATTTGATGAGCAAGGTGAAGCCTAATAACTTGAAATTTTTATAAGAGGTAGACGTATACTAGAGAACAAGGTGGGGGGGGGGGGGGGTGGGGAAATTTCATGATTTTTTGAATTTAATTTGAATTATTATAATTATTTTAATTTCTAAGGTACTTATTAAATATAAAGTATTTCAAATGTGGAAAATTAAGTTTTACATTTTTGAAAAATCTCCTTGAGGTTAGAGAACCTAGAGAAGTAAGGTTGATATTTTTCTGATTTTTCTTTGATTTATTTAATGGAAATCAATGGAAATCCATTTTTTAGCCTTTAAAAATTTTTTTAAGCTTCAAAATACAATATCTTTATTTAGAAAATCAGGAAAAATATCCCAATTGTTTTTAAGTGCTTAGAAAACAATTTAGAACATTTCGATGATTTTTTATTATTTTTGTGATTTTTATGAATTTTTTAATTATTTAAATAATTAAAATAGGCTTAAAAATGAAGTTTTTATTTTAAATATTATTTTATTTTTATAAAATTTCACTGGTCATAGAGAACTCAAAAAACAAGTTTTCATAATTTTTTGAGTTATATTTTGATCATTAAAAATCGTTTTAGTGCCAAAAATGATATTTAACTTGAAAAATCAATTTAGGCAATCAAATGGACTCAAAAGGCTTTGAAATTTTTATGGGGAGTTCTTTGGATCTTAAAAAATAGTGGATATTAAAAATCAAGTCATTTTGATGTTTGTGTTTTCCAAAATTAATTACCTTAGTGTTTTAGGGTTTAGGCAAATTAGGTTTATTTTGAATGACTTAGCTCATAAAAAAAATTTTTAAAGGTTCTCTAGTCATCATAAACCTTCCAAAATTTTATTGGATTTTTCTAAACAACAGGCTAATTATTATGATTAATTTAAGCAAATAATGTACATAAACTTTAAAAATATGGATCTCTGTCTAGAAGTCTTCTCTGACTTTGAAAAAATCAAGGAATATTTCTCTTGATAGAGGCTACAACATGCCAAAAATTCAAGCTATGGTGAAATGCCTATATGCATGGAAAATCAAAAAACTTAAAACCCTAATTGATTTTTTAAAAATCAAATGTGCATCAAATGGATACAAAATTTAATCCATATTATTTTCCTCTATTCACTAAGTAAGTCCCTCTCTTCACTGAGCAAGAGGGTATTTGTATTTTATTCTTTTGATTTTTCTACACCAAGATATGGATTTTTGAAGTTAAGGGTCATTTTTTGGAATTTTTTAATTCCTTATTTATCTATTTAAATGTACGACGCCACATCATCCTAGGCAGCTCTGAAGCTCTACGTGGTGCGCTCCCATTCGAGGCCACCATCCACTTCAGCACTGACTTGGCCGCGGTATATGTCCCGAAGCGCTGTCCGACTTCATCTTGACCGTCCATACGATACACGCTTGATCGAACGGTGCTCTGTCATCGTCCCCGATAGCCTAGCCCAAGAACCGTCCATCTTCTAAGCTTGATATCTCCCTCATTTCTCAACGAAATTAAGTGAATTTTTTTTAAAATGCTCGCCTAGACTAGAGGAACATATCCATACGGTTAAGATACCATGAAATTAAGCCCAAGCAAATAGAGAATCAAAAGAAGCTTGGGAGGAGAAGAAGTTTAATACCTTGGCTCTGAGAAGGGAAGCTTCGATTAGAGGTGCTCGGCACGTTCGTTGGTGTCCAAGGAGGCTAGGGATTGAGCCTCTTACTGTGGTGTAAGGTCTAGGTAGGAATTCGACCAAGCTCAATTTCAGGTGTTGGTCTAGAGCTATGTTAGGGGCTCATTCAGAGGGGTATTTGATGGGGCTTTGCCTTCTCTTACTGTTGTGAAGGTGTGGGCACAAGTCATTGGAGTTTGGTGGAGTTTTAAGGGATGTCATGTTTCTGCCCTAATTTTTGAGCTCAAAATTAGGGTTACACAAGAGGAATTAGGGCAATGGAGTGATTGGATTGCACTGTGGAGGTCTTAAGGAAGCTCAGGGAGTGATTTGGAGGTTTCTCTCTGAGAAAATTTCAGCACCACTCTCATGGCCGTGGGGGGGGAAGCTTTTATAAAAATGGCTAAGGGGTGGCTGTCATGGCCAATTGAGGGGTGAAAAATGGTGCTTAGGTGGAGGGCAAAGAGGCTTTAACATCTCATTTGGGTGAGGTGGCCCCTTGGATTGATTTGGGTGAAGTTCAAGAGGAGGTGGTCCTCAGTTTTGGCTTCTTCGGCTACTAGGTCGGCCGGCCATGGTAGGGGGAGGTGGCTAGGAGCTTAGGGAACCTAGAGGAATATGTCACAGCAATCTAATGGGCTAAGGTTTAATTTTGGCAAAAAGATCTTAAGCCTAAGCATATTTGGAAAACATATCCCTTAATTAAGTGGACCATTAAGGGAACATTGGTCTATGGCTTAGTTTAAGGGGTTAGGTGAGTTTTAGCTCAATCTTAGGGTCCAACTAATGGTTGTGGAGTTATTAATTTGATGGCTTTGGGGTGATTAGGCTACATTTAGTGCATGGGTCCAAGTGGGTGCAAATGACCAAAAATTAGGTTTAGGATAGGTTAACCATGTCAATTTGTCCAAATAAATGTTGCATTTGGTGTAAGTGATTGTAAGAAACAATTTTGGTGAAGGATGAAAAGAAGGTTTTGGTGAAGGATGAAAAGGGTTTTGAGTTCAATTAGAGGGTCAATTTGAAGGATTTTGGAGATTTGGTCAATTTGGGCATGTTGGGCTAGACTTGGGTTTAGATTGGGCTAACCTTAGGCTAAGTATAAATTAATGGTTGAAAATGGTCATTAGAAACCTCATGAGGAATTTTCAACATAAATTGGGTGCCAATTTTGGGGTTAAGGTATTCAATTTGAATTTTGGGGTTAAGGTGCCAATTTTGGGGTTAAGGTATTCAATTTGATGAGATTAGGTCATGTGGCCAAAATTGAGGCTTTGATCTAAATCAAAATGGGGCTTAAAGCATGGGCCAATTGAGCTTGGATTTGGTATTTTTTTAGTCATATTGAAGGTGAATTTGAGTTTGGGATTGAAATTTGGGGAGATTGGGATTAAAATGATGGAGATGGACATTTGAGTTGAATTTGGGGAAATTTGGGCCTTTAAAGGCAAATTTGGGGGTCTTGCTCAAAGATGATCAAATTGGCCAAATTAGGTTATGTGGTAGTTGAGAAAAATGAAATTGGGAATATTTGCAAGATTTTTTGGGGTTTTCTTAGAATTTTTGAAATTTTGGGCCCATGAGGGGCATTTTGGTAATTTGACAATTTTAAGTGCTTTTGGGTGTTTTCAAAAGGTTTGAAATGATTTTTGAACAAGTTTGGGTATTTTGGATAAATTTAAGAGGGTATTTTGGATAAATTTAAGTATTTTGGATAAATTTAAGAATTTTGACCAAATTTAGGGTTTCAAGTGTACTTAAGTAATTTGGGGGAGTTTAGGAGCAAAATGCCAGACTGAGTATTTTAGGTAAAATTGGGGAACTAACCACCAAAAGTAAGCCATGGACTAATGGAAAACCCATTTGGGTCCTCTATGTATTGGTCTTAGCTAAACCCTAGCCTAGGGCTAGTAGGTTTAGGGGACCATCTACATGAGTTTCCTAAAGGCTCAAGGGACTAAAGTCAGGAAATTCTAGGTTTAGGGTAGTGAATGATTGTGAGTGAAGTGAGTGCCTTAGCTCTAGACCAACACCCAAGGTCAACCCTAAGGTCAAATAGCCATATAAGAACTATCCTTGAACTCTCCCATAATGACCCCACCTACTAAGTGCTCAAGGTTATGACAAATATGTGGAACTTTAAGTTGAGTAAAGAAGAGTTTAGAATTTCTAATGGTGAGGGTGCAATTTTCTAGTTCTCTAAGAATAAATAATAGGAAAGTCCTATGGCTAGACCTTAGGCTATTAAATAGAAAGACTAGACTTCAATTAAAAGTGAGGTCAACACGGCTCTCCATCATTGTACCCGATAGTCATAGCCTGTGAACTATTAACCAAATCAGGTGAGATTTGTTCCTACACCTTCATCTACTCAAGGAGACCACATCCATAGAGTTACAATGCTATGAAATAAAACTTCACTTCACATTTGGTGAAAATCAAGCTCAAGATTATGGTTAATGGCCAATGCCTTTGTCTGAGAGGGGAGGCCTCAATCAGATGCTTGTGGAAGCTTCAATAGAGTCCAACAAACCTCTTGAATGTGTTGGTTCCCTCTGGTGTAAGCTCTAAGTAGAAGTTTAATGAAATGGGGTATGACCTTGGTATAGGGGTGGTTTAGAGAGCTCAAAAGGGGGGGATTTCAATGGGGATCTTCCTCTCGTGCTCTGAGGAAGCTTAAGAACAGTTCAATTTGAGGTTTGGGGAAGTTCTTGAGGTTGGCCGAGATTTGTCCTGATTTTAAGCTCAAAAATTGGGCTCAGCTGGTGGGGAAGTTGGCCAAGAGATGGTTGTAATGAGCTTAAGGAGTCTTGGAGGAGCTCTAGAAGCAATTTGACAGAGTTTCCCTAAGAAAATTAGATTGTTCTATTTTTTGGCCATGGGAGGGGGGTTTAAATAAAAAGGTTTAGGGTGGCTGCCAGGGCTAATTAGTGGGTGCAAAATGATGCTTATGTGTAGGGTTTCAAAGTGCTAAAGCCAATTAGAAATGATCAGCTGAGATGGGTGAGTTTGGGTTTGAATTTAAGCATGGGGCTCTTGATTTTGGGGTTTTCCAGTGACTAGGGTGGCTGAACAGAGCAAAGGAGGTGGCCAGGGAGTCAAGTGAGCCAAGAGGAGGGTGGAGATATTTTGGCTTTATTTTGGCTTAGACCCAAAATAGACCCAAAAATGGGATAAAATCCCTTAATTTAGGGAACCATTGGTCCATAGCCCACCTTGACTAGAGCTCACCCAGATGGTTTAGGTGGGTTTATGCTGGTCAAAAGGGTGTACTTGGTGGTTGTAGTGTCATTAATTTGGTCACTTTGGCATGATTAAGTCAATTTTGGTGCATGGGTTCAATTTGGGTCAAATTGGCTTGAAGTTGGGTTTGGGTTAAGCTAGCCATGACATTGAGCCCGATTAATTGAGAAATTTGGTTTATATGCTTGTCATGAAGGGTTTAAAAAAGATTTAGAGTGATTTTGGCATTTGGTCAATTTTTGGGGTGTTGGGCTAGAATTGAGTTTAGGTTGGGCTAGAGTTGACTAAGTCTAAATTGTTGGTTGAAAATGGTCCAGGGGAATATCATGAAGAGTTCTCAACATCAATTGGGAGTCAATTCTGGGGTCTGAGCATTCAATTTGGTGGAATTTGGGCACATGGTTAATTTAGGGCAAATTTAGGAATTTTGAATTTGGGTTAAAAATGAGTGAAATTGAAGCTTGAAAAAGGCCAATTTAAGGTTCAATTTGATGTGTGGGAACATTTCAAAGAGTTTATAATGCACAATTGAGGCAATTAGATAGATTTGAGGGTTCAATTTAGTGGGATTTTGATCTTGGGACAAATTGGGGCTTTTTTATTTGGGTTGAAATTGGACTCAAATGTGGGTCAATTGGACTTGGATTTGGTTTTAATTGAGTTTTATCATGATTAATTTGGGTTTAGAATTGAAATTGGGGAAGATTTGGGTCAAATTGATGGACATTTGGGGTGAATTTGGGAAAATTGGGCTTTTAAGGGCAATTTGGGGCTTTTGGTGATAATTGGTCAGATTGATCAAATTGGGTTTAATTGAAGTTCCAAATTAATTTTGGGGACATTTTAGATGATTTTGGAGGTTTTGGAAAACTTTGGGCCACCAGGGTATTTTTGTGATTTTGGCAAATTTGGGGGCATTTTGGTAATTTTGGAAATTTTATAGTTTTAAACGATTTGGGTAGTTTAAATTTAAACAAATTTGGGTATTTTGGGTGACATTGAGATTTTTGGCCAAATTTAGGGTTTGGGGGTGTTTATGTAATTTGGGTAGATTTGGAGGGGGGGACAAAGGCTAAGTTGGATATTTTGGTGAAATTGGGGTGCCAAGCACCCTATATGAGCCATGGACCAATAGAATCCCCATTTGGGTCTTCTATGTACTGGTCCTAGCTAAACCCTAGCCTAAGACAAGTGGGTCTAGGGAACCATCTACATGAGTCTCCCAAAGATCAATGGATCAAAGTCAACAAATTTTTGGGTTTAGGGTTGTGAGTGAAAGTGAGTGCAAGTGAGTGAACTAGCTCCAGACCAACACCCAGGGTCAACCTTAAGACCAGACAGTCCAATGGGGATTCCCCTTGAGGTCCTTAAGATCCTACATACTGACCCCACTTACTAAGTGCTAGAGGTTAGGACCAACATGTGGAACTTCAAGTTGATCAAAGAATGGTTTAAAGTTTCTAATATTGAGGGTTCCTTTTCTAGTCCTCTAGAAATAGTTAACAAGAAAGTCCTATTGCTAGACCTTAGGCTACTAAAGAGGAAAGACTAAATCTCAACCAAAACTGAGGTCAATAAATGGACCCCCAATGGGTGTGGTGTGTTGGGTAATCACACCGTACGTATTGGCGTTGACTGATGAGATCAACAAAACCAACACAGACTTTTAAGCCAACAGACTTAGAATCGAGTGTAGCATTGAGTGAGCATTCTCTCCACTGGGGAGTAATAGATACTCTCATTGGGGAAAAGAAAGGAGACTACGAGAACAATTGTCAGGCAAACCGACAATCCTAGTGAAGATTTGATTTGAATTGAATATTTCGTAATTTACTTCAAATTTTGATTTCAATTTAAGATCTCAAGGAGATAGAATTTTGCATGAGGAGACCAGATTGAGTGAAAAGTGCAAGGACTCGCACCTAACTCAAGAGGAAACTCAAGTGTAGAGATGAGAATAGAGCTTGAAGAGGCCTGCCCCGAATGCAAGAATGGGAATAGGGTTTCAAGAGGCCTACCCCAAAAGCAGACATGAGAATAGGGCGTGGATAGGCCTACCCCAAATGCAAAGATGGAAATAGGGCATGAAGAGGCCTACACTGAATGCAGACATGGGAATAGGACTAGGGCGTGAAGAGGCCTACCCCGAATGCAAAGATGGGAATCAGAATTTAGGTACTGATCCCGAGAATAACATGAAAATCTTGTAGAGAACCTGTGGTGTTGAGTTCATAAATATTAAAATAATGTGGAGGGTTTGTAGAGTTAACTTGATAGATATGTGTCATGTGATGATTGACATTGGTGAGGAAGATTTGAGAAACTTCATATGGACTCCGAGAGATGTGAAGAAGTTGGTACATACCAGAATAATCGTGTTGCACAAGCAATGAGTTAGAGACCTATATATAGATATATATAGTGAAAAGATTTAATTTTCATTGGTTGATTTATTTTTGAAATAGAATATTTAATTCAAATTTCATTATCATTAAGTTATTATTATTTTTTTCTTTAGTCATTGTAGCTTAGAACCAACATATGGTTCTGCGGCTCTTGATTCGTCGTACAAAGGGCAATTCAAGAAACAAACTGCATTTTGAAATAAATTTCATTGATATGCTCAAAACAGGTGTTACAGACTGAATATATGCTGAAAGTATCAAAAGCACATCTGAAACATCTCATGTTGAATACGTCTAGAAAATCACGAGTTGAATAAGTATCATTTATGCTGCTTTGATACAGTGCAAAAAGGTGACAAAAAGAAAATTGTCTATTTGTCCTGTATGGGACAAGCTCCTGATCAAGCTGACCTACTAAGCCACGCTCCAGAATAAGAATTCCCTTTACGTGTACTTAGAGGTGCAACCCTTTCATAGCTCATATGGGCGTAGCTCCTCTAGGTCCGGATCTTGTTGGAATTTGTATGACATCTTGTCGTTGTCCATCCTTTTGAAAGTCACAAACACTCTGCGGTGTCGTACCCCTGAGATGCAGTGCTTGGAAAGGTCTGCTCCATTTCCTTTGAGAATTAGTACTGAACCTATCAATAGTGGAATCTCAATGGATCCCTTGAACTCCCCAATGCCAATAACATCAATTTCTTTTCTGAATAGTATATTGCTCTTACTCATGAAGGACACTGTGCAAAAAGGCCTCACAAAATCATGATGGTCTACGTGCGGGGGAATGCAATCTCCTTCATTGTAAATATTAATGATACAATTGTTTGGAATGCAAATAATTGACAGTATGCTCCATCTAACCATCCTCTTGATCATCGTCTTTTTCTCGGAGGGCATGGGGTCCACCTCATCATTTTTTAAGATGCCTGGGGGATTCCCTTGTCTATCCTTAGTGAAATTATAGCAGCAAACACATTGTATGGTTATCCTGCCTTTTCCTCTCATCCACTTTTGTGGCTCAGAATAAGTTCTTTTCATCAGTAGGCCAGCCCGACCTCTGTCTCTTAGATAAAATATGTAGTCTAGAATTCTCCTAGAATTCTCCTTTCATCACATTCATTCAGAGAAGACTCCTGTGTATAGCTCCAGGCCTTCCAAAATATTGACGATATTTCCTCGGATTTCTTCGTAAAATTTTAATTCTCTCCTCTTAACTTTGTTTATTCTTTCCAATTATGT
This sequence comes from Phalaenopsis equestris, assembly GCF_001263595.1. Taxonomy (NCBI): domain Eukaryota; kingdom Viridiplantae; phylum Streptophyta; class Magnoliopsida; order Asparagales; family Orchidaceae; genus Phalaenopsis; species Phalaenopsis equestris. The sequence goes on from NW_018165805.1 coordinate 379,142, forward strand.
TGTGTGGATCCTTTTAGATTGTCGAAGCGGCTCCCTCACCTCCTCATCTGTAGGATACCACGTTTGACTTGGATCTGCAGGTAATGAAATGTAAGACTCGATATCCAGATAAATTGTCTCATAGCGTCCCGTGTCGGCAGCAATGAATTCTTCAAATGCATTGTAGTTGTCTAAGTGTAGAACATTGCATGTTAGATACTCCACTAATGCCTCTCCTATTGATGACTGAATAGGAACTTAAGACATTGCACATTGGGAAACCCTTGTAAAATTGCTCTGCAGGAAATTCAGGCTCAACTTCCATAGCAGGTGAACTGGTGGAAGTTTCCCTCATGCAAGGGTCGTAAATTTTCCCCTAAGGAATCAGAGTAAGTAATATTTCCATCTCTTTCAGGCATCTTCTTTCTTCATGTAGAAAAGCTTTGTGTCTGTGATGATTAACATTTTGGTGTTGAGTTCTTCTTAACGGTGCCTCTAGCAATCTCCCATCGTCAGTGCTGACTAAGTTTCCGGTTAGTGTGGTTATCATGGATGACAAACAACTAGTTTCCTCCATCAGATTTTGTTGTGTTACCTTTTTCTTCCTCTTTGGAGAGGAGACTTCTTTTGTACCAATCTTCAAAAGAGACGGTAACCCTTTCTTTTCTTGACAACTAACTATGTCCATCAGGGGACCCTTATAGTTAACATTGACCTGACCAAAGTCCAGGTCAAAGTTTATGATGCCGCCCTGATGTGGCCTTTCGTCGTTGAGCGTGAGATTCAAGCCATCCTTGAAGGCAAAAATTAGCTTCTATCCTGATATTTTTTTCTGCATATGACAGGAAAAACATCAGTGCGCTGAAATTTAGGGGGAAGAAGAATAGAACAAAACATTTATTACACAAAATTTTTGTTTACACAGGTGCAAAGATTATTTTATTTATGTTTGTTTTTTTAATTCTAATTTAGTAGAATATCAATATTAAAAGCAAAAAGGAAAAAGTCGAAGTATGCAATTTCAAAACTTTTCATTTTATTAAGGTTAATTTTATTACAAAATTTTGAACCCAGTCATAGACGCATGACCAAATAAATAACCCCAAAACTATCAAAGTCTCAAAAAGGTGATTTCGAGCAACATTAAGTTGTATAGTATGTCTTCAAATATCATCCATTGATCGATAACATAGGTCTTTCGCCTCAGAAATCCACCAACTGGTAGGCTCCTCCTGAATAGACCATTTCTACGACAAATGGTCCCTCCTAAGTTGGTTCAAACTTTCCACCTACCTTGTGGCGTGCAAGCATAGGCCTTTTGGGAACAAGAGCAAGGTCACCAACTTTGAACATTCTCGGGCAGACCAATTTGTTATGAGCTTGTACCATCTTTGCTTGGTAAAGTTCTAAATTTTGTTGCACTTCTAGTAACTTTCCCTCGAGTCTCTCCAATTCCTCAAGCCTAAGTTTCACACTTTCTTCTACTGTGAGCTGATTGTCAATGCTGTTTGGCGATAGCAACTCTGAGAGACATCGTCTGGACTTCTAGCGGCAGTACGACCTCAGACCCGTACACGAGCACGTAGGGTGTACATTGAGTCAGAGTTCTGAACGTTATTCGATAGACCCACAAAGCTTTTAACAGTCTGTTATGCCAATCTCTTTTGTTTTCGTCTAGTGCCTTCTTCAAAATTTGTACTAGTGTTTTATTGAAGGCTCATACACCAAAATAATATATTATTTTAAGTACCTATTTTATGCTTATTTTTTGTGATATTGTACTTTAAAGAAGGGTATTTTTGTGAAAGAAGGGTATTTTTGTGTTCTTGTTACAGGTATATCATTTTTAGGCATTTGAAGCAAAAAGTAACAAAAAGGATGACATTTGGAGCAAAAAGAGTCAATTTTAGATTCTGGTGCATCATGCACCAGATTGGCGCATCATGCGATTGGCGCATCATGCGCCAAAATTTAGAGAGTTGGTGCATGATGCACCAGAGAGAGCTGGCGCATGATGCGCCAGATTAGCGTATGATGCGCCAGAGATGACTTTTTTAAATTAAGGAGGTTTGAGACAAATTTTGCACAAATTTTCAAAGGGACACTTGTTCTACAGACCTCTTAGAGTAATTCAATGCATCTAGACACTTTGGAAGGTTCTTTTATGAAGGGATATGACTCTTAGATCAAATTATACATCTTTTGAATTCAAAAGAGTTAACTTTTAGAGGAATTTTTGGAGGAAATTTTAAATTCTTTTCCAAAGGAGGCAACCCAAAATAAAAGAATAAGACTCTAAGAGGCTAAGGGGGACAAAAAGAAGAGGCTTTTTGGGGGTGTGGCGTGAAAGAGAGAGAGAGAAGAAGAGATTTTCTTCTAGGTTTGTAAGAGGAGAGGGAAGGAGGGAAGGTGAGGGAGAGGGAAGGTGAGGGATTTCTTCTTCATTACATTTTTAAGAGAGAATTGGGAGTGATTGTAAAGAGAGAAAGGCTTGGAGAGAATTTCTAGGGATTTGCTTGGGAAGGATTGTGAGATAAGTTGTATTTTGTTTATTTTGTTTTGTAAACTTATTTTTATATATGAAATTTGTGTTTTGTTGTATCCTTCTCATGAATTCTAAATAGTTTTATTTATCCTTCTCCCTACTTTAAAGATATGGTTTTGTGAAGAATAGATTTTTTTTTCTACGATTTTAAATGATAATAATTTGTGTAATTTGTGATGATTTGAACTATAACTATAATCTTCATTTAATTTTCAATTTGGCCAATTGAAATGTTAAAACTTGTTGAGAGACATATATTTTTAAATGAGATATGATTTCTACAACATAAGGAGAATCACATTTGATTTCATGAGAGATTATATCATCCATGGGATTTGGTATAATAAATAAGGAATATACTTTTATTGGATGTAGAATTGAAAAATTTAAGGTGACTGACTAAAACCCCCAATTTGGTTCAGTTGATTGGAAACTAATGCAAGATTGTTAGCCCTCAGGGGAGGGAGTTATGGGAGCTCTAGAGTGGCAGTCGGTATCCTCTTAGCCTAACCATGGAATTAGGGACCAAACTCTAGATAAGTCAATGTTCTTTATAGCACTCGGAAGAGAGTAAAGAATATGATTGCTCATATTTGGCACAAAATAGTTTTTATATATATTTTCAAATGATTTCAATTTCTTCACAAACCATATACTCATTGTAAAGGGGAGGGATGCTTTCTTAAATTTGAATTTTCCGTCACAACAAAAACTTTATTTAATTTTGACAATTTTACTTTTGAAAGTTTAGTATTAGTTTAGTTTAATTTATGTAATCTTACATCTGCATTATAATTAACATTCACCTGAGCAGTCAATTTTCAAAATTTTCACTTTACTTTTATTTTTTATTTTTATTATAAAATAATTTCCATAATTTACTTTAGGATTTTCCAACTTCACTATGAGATCGATATCTAGGACTCCATTAGAGGCCTTTATTACTTGTACGATATGTATACTTGGGTTGATATTTAGGAGAGATTTTGTAGTTTAAAAAGTGTTTTAAAAGAAAAATTATATTTTAATTTCCATAATTTACTTTAGGATTTTCCAACTTCACTATGATTCCAACTTCCCTGTAGGACTCCATTAGAGCCCTTTATTACTTGAACGATACGTATACTTGCGTTGATATTTAAGAGAGATTTTGCAGTTTAAGAAGATTTTTAAAAGATAAATTATATTTATAAAAAGTGTTTTGTTAGGATTATATTGCATATTTATTATAAATCTACCTGCATCAAGTTTTTGGCGCCATTAAGTGGTGTCAACTTCATAAATATTTGCATATACAAATCTCCGTGACAAGTTTTTAGCGCCGTTACTGGAGAAGTAACATAAAATATTATTATTTTACTTTATTTTATTTCAAAAAAAAAGAGTGTGTTAGTAGCTTAATTTGAACATTTTATTATTTTAGAGTGTTTGCTTATTTTTAATTACTTGCTTTATTCAGTTTATGCGTAGTGTAAGATCTGAAAATTTAGTACCTTATGGTACCCTGAAAATTTAGTACCTTATGACTCTGAGTTAGAAAGAACTGTTAGAAAAATTTGAAAACAATAAAAAGAGAAGACTAGTTTAGTAAAATGACTTGCAATTTAAATAATGTTGGAAATGAAAATGAACATCATCAGAGACCTTTAAGAGATTATGCAAATCATACAACAAATGAAATTTATTTGAGTATTGAAATTCCTGTTGTAGTTGTGAATTCATTTGAACTTAAACCTGCTATTATCCAAATGGTACAAAACAATCAGTTTGGAGGAACACCTACTGAAGATCCTAATTTACACCTTGATAGTTTTTTAGAATTGTGTGCTACATTTAAATATGATGGAGTGTCAAATGATGCCGTTCGACTTAGAATTTTTCCTTTTTCACTAACGGATAAAGCTAAGATGTGGTTAAACTCATTAGCACCTAGACCTATCAGAACATGAGGAGATTTATCACAAAAATTCTTATCTAAATAGTTCCCACCTTAAAATACTATTAAGCTTAGAAATGACATCACATCTTTTTGTCAGTTTGAAGGGGAATCAATTTATGAAGCCTGAGAAAGATTTAAAGATCTTCTTAGAAAGTGTCCACGCCATGCATTGTTATATTGGTTAAGAATTCAAACTTTTATAATAGGTTGGTTGGATCTCTTAGATCAATAATTGACGCTGCTACTGGTGGATCATTAATGTCAAAACCATTCGTGAAGCATATCCATTAATTGAAGAGATGGCTACTAATAACTTTCAATGACCCTCTGAAAGGGTAAATCCAAAGAGAGTAGCTATTATACATGATTTTGATGCAATATTTATTTTAGCTGCCCAAATAATCGTTATATTAAAGAAGATAGATCAATGTGGAATGAATTATTCTTAGACAACACTTGTGCTTGAGGAGAACTCATTGGGATAAATGATAGAATCTGAATCTTATTATGAGGCTTTAAATGCAATAAACAATCGTTCTAATAATCCTCATGCTAATTATTATAATCCTTGTTGGAAGAATCATCCAAATTTTAGTTGGAGTAATAATAATTCTAATGCTACAAATCCGCAATAAGGAAACAACATTACAAACCCATTGAGAAACTCCAACAATAAAGGGAACCAAGCTTATAAACCTTATTACCCCCCAGGTTTTAATAATTTGCAGAGTAAGGAGAAAAATTTATCAATGGAAGAATTGATATTGCAGATGGGTAGTTAATTACAAAGTGAAGGAGCTACTATCAGAAACATGAAAAATCAATTGAGATGTATTACTACTGCACTTAGCAATAGACCTCCAGGAACATTATCTAGTAATGTTGAAGTAAATCCTAAAGATTAGAACAAAGAGCAAATTAAAGCTATTCAATTGAGAAGTGGAAAAGAATTAGAAAATAGAGTTTAACAAGAAGTTGAGGTTGAAAAAGATGAAGTTGAAAATGAAAAATCTGGTGAAGATTTTCATTTTAAAGCAGAAAATCCTATTAAGCCAATGAAAATCACTGTAGAAAGACCACCACCTCCATTTCCTCAAAGATTGAAACAGAAACATAGAGATAATCAATTTTTGAAATTTTTGGAAATTTTGAGAAAATTAAAGATAAACATTCCATTTGTTGAAGCTTTGGAGCAAATCTTAAGCTATGTAAAGTTCATGAAGGATATACTTAATAAGGAAAGGAAGTTTGTAAATAATGAGACTGTTGCACTCAGTGAAGAGTGTAGCGCTATAATTCAGAAAAAGCTTCCTGAAAAACTTAAAGATCATGGAAGTTTACAATTCATTATGCTATTGGCGAACAATTTTATGGAAAAGCTTTATATGATTTAGAAGCCAGTATTAATCTTATGTCATTATCAATTTTCAACAGGGTTGGGCTTAGAAGATATTTCACATACAACTGTAACTCTGCAGTTAGCTGATCATTTGACTACCTATCCTAAAGGAGTTATAGAAGATGTTTTGGTAAAAATCGATAAGTTTATCTTTCCTGTAGACTTTACTGGATTAGATATGGAGAAAGATAAAGAAATTCCTATCATTTTAGGAAGAACATTCCTAGCCACTGGCAGAGCTTTGATAAATGTGCAGAAATGAGAACTAACTATGAGAGTTAGTGATCAAGAGGTTATATTTAATATTGCAAAATCAATGAGATACCCTGTAAAAGATCAAGAGATTGAATGCTTCAGAATGAATATTAATGAATATTTAATCTATGAATATTTCAATAAAACTTTTGAAAGGGAATTTAAAAAGGAATATATATAATATCAAGATGAGGATAGAATTTAAGATGAATCTATGGAAGTGAGTAAAGAAGGTATTGATTATGTTCAGGAAGGATTTGAAATGTTAGATCTTACAGAAAGTAACAAGAATTCAATTTCATCTATTGAGAGACCCCCTAAACTAGAACTGAAAACACTTCCTACACATTTGAAGTATGCATTTTTATGATATTTATCTACATTACCTGTTATAGTATCCTCAGAATTAACTGATATATAAAAAAAAGTAGTTGTTGGAAATATTGAAAAAGATATAAAAAAGCCTTTGGATGGACATTAACTGATATTAAATGAATCAGACCTTCGATTTTTATGCATAGAATTTTATTAGAAGATCAACATGAACCAAGAGCCTCAAAGGAGAATGAATCTTATGATGAAAGAAGTAATAAAGAAAGAAATTTTAAAATGGTTAAATGCTTGAATAATATATCCTATTTCAGATAGTGTTTGGGTTAGTCCAATTCATTGTGTTCCAAATAAAGGAGGTGTGATTGTAGTAATAAATGAGAATAATGAATTGATATCAACAAGACAAGTCACTGGTTGGTGAATCTGCATTGATTATAGAAAATTAAATTATGCCACCAAAAAGGATCATTTTTCTTTACCCTTTTTGGACCAGATGTTGGATAGATTAGTTGGGCATAAATTATTTTATTTTCTAGATGGATATACTGGTTATCATCAAATACCTAATGCTCTAGAGGATCAAGACAAAATAACATTTACTAGTCCTTTGGAACTTTTGCTTTTCAGCGAATGCCCTTTGGATTATGTAATGCACCTATAACATTTCAAAGATGTATGATGTCAATTTTCAGTAATTTGATTGAAAAAGGGATTGAAGTCTTTATGGACGATTTTTCTGTATTTGAAACTTCATTCAAAATATGTCTAAATCATTTAGAGAAAGTTCTGGAATGTTGTGAAAAGACTAATATCTCATGCCTAAATCATTTAGAGAAAGTTCTAGAACCTTGTGAAAAGACTAATCTTGTATTAAACTGGGAGAAATGTCAATTTATGGTTGCAGGAGGAATTATGCTTGGGCACAAAATTTCGAAAATGACATGGAAGTAGATCATGCAAAAATACAAGTTATATCAAACATAACTCTACCTACCACAGTAAGAGGAGTTATGAGCTTTTTAGGACATGCTGGATTTTACAGCAGATATATTAAGGATTTTTAAAAAATTACTAAACCTTTATTCCAGCTTCTGGAGAAAGATATAAAATTTTAATTTAATCAAGATTGCCTTAAAGCCTTTGAAACTTAAAGGAAAAATTGATCACTGCTCCTATAATTGTTTCACTGGATTGGGAGAAACCTTTTGAATTAATGTGTGATGCCAGTGATTATGCAATTGGAGTTGTTTTAGGGCAGAGATATGATAAGATATTTAAAGTTTATATACTATGCTAGTAGACTCTTCATGATGCTCAAATTAATTACACCACTACTAAAAGAGAGTTATTAGACATTATTTATGTTTTTATGCTTTTGAAGTTTAGATCATATCTGATTGGATCTAAATGTGTTGTGCATACTAATCATTTGGCTATTAAATATTTGATGCAAAAGAAGAATGCTAAACTAAGATTAATTAGATGGGTACTTCTGATGCAAGATTTTGATTTCGTCGTAGTCAATAGGAAAGAGATTGATAATCAAATTGTTGTTCATCTATCGAGGCTTGAACAAGAAGAAGTACTAGATATGAAAAAAGGGATTAATGACTATTCCTGATGAACGAATTTATGTATAAAGAGATAGGAAATACCTTGGTATGCTAATATTGTAAATTATATTTTTAGTGGTATTTTACCATATGGATTAACAAAATAGCAGGAAAAGAAATTCATTCATGATGCAAAATCATATTTTTGGGAATATCTTTATTTATATAAGAAATGTAAAGATTCAATGATGAGACGATGTGTGCCTTATAAAGAAATTCAAAAGATTATTAAAAAATGTTATGATTCTGAATTTGGAGGATATTTTAGAAATGATAGAACAGTTCATAAAATTTTACAATCTAGATTTTATTGAACTACTCTATTTAAAGATGTTAATATATATATATATATATATAGAAATATATGATAGACGTCAGATAGAAGA
>NW_018165805.1:387710-397717 GCF_001263595.1 Phalaenopsis equestris
AATGCCGAGAGTAATCATTACCGATGGAGGATCTTGTTTTAGAAATGCAACAATTGCAAGATTGTTGGAAAAAATATAATATAGTGCATAAAGTTGCAGCTGTTTATCATCCCCATATGAGTGGTTTAGCAGAAGTATCGTGAAATTAAGAGAATTTTGGAAAAGAGTATTAATCCTAGTAAAATGTATTGTTTTATTAGATTACATATTGCATTATGGGCATATAGGACAACCTATAAGACACATATAGGAATGTCCCCTTGTGGATTAATTTCACTTGACAGTTGAATTGGAGCATATAGCTTATTGGGCTACAAAAGAATTTAATTTCAATTTGAAAGAGGCTTGCGAGAAAAGATTATTACAAGTGAATGAGCTTGAGGAAATCATAAAGGAATCTTACGATAATGCAAGGATTTATAAGGAAAAGATGAAAGAATGGCATGATCAGAAGGTAATAAAAAGAGAATTTGAACCTGGACATGAAGTTTTATTATACAATACAAGATTGAAATTATTTCCTGAAAAATTGAAGTCTAGGTGGAAAGGGTCATTCAGAGTTATAAAAGTTTATCCATATGAGGCAGTTAATATTGAATACCCAAAGACTGAAATAATATTTAAAGTGAATGGGCATAGATTGAAATCATATTTCGATGGTCAAAGACAAAATTTTAAAGAGACAGTAATGTAGGGTCACCCAGAATAAGACTAGGAATGTCATGCTGACGACATTAAACCAAGTGCTCTGTGGGAGGCAACCCATTTAGATCATTGTTTAGCTTGTTTTTGAGTTTATTTTGTTTGAGATATTTCATGTATATTTATGTTTATGTCTTTATGTAGTCTATGTATTTGATAAAATATTTTGAAGCATCTTTATTTGCCTAAATTTTATGAAAAAATTGAGAATTTAATGGATCAAAATCGAAATGGCAAAAATTTTGGAACTGGCGCATGATGTGCCACTTTCCAGAGAGCTGGGGCATGATGCACTAGATCAGCGCATGATGCCCCGCGGGTCTGAAAATGTTTAAAACATGTCAAATAGCAATTTCTTCATCATATAACTCCTAAAAATCGACTCCAAACCATATTTTAGGGGGTAAAATGTGGGAAGAGTCACCATTTTTCATTTTCTATTGCTTTCCAGTCTAGAAACTCCGCTAGATATGAAATTTTCAACCGGAGAAAGTTTGTCAGTTTCGATGCATAGAAATTACATGATCAAGTTCTAGTGAAGAAGAGGCTTATCAAAGAAAGGGGAAGAAAGGGGATTCGTGAATCAAAGATTCAACATGTTGAATACTCGAGTAGAAGAGACTATTGCGTAGAAGCGTTGGGAAGTGCTTAGCTACACTACTGTCGCTGTTGTTGTTCCCGTAGTAAAAGAATTTTATGCAAATCTTCATGGATCGACCAAGGAATGATTTACGTGCATTGTAGGTTTGTGCAATTCATTCCTTCAAGAATAAATGAGATGTTTATGATTGAAAATGTGTCTATATGCCATTATGCAAACTTTACCCCTTCAAGAGAGAATATGAATGAACTCTACCACTACCTTACTAATGAAGGACAACTTAAGGATGAAGATGCAAATTAGGAGACCAGAGATGATGGAAATGTAAGTTTTCCCTCATCATTATCAAATTGTACTTTAAACCCAGTTCCAAAACCCCGACACTTCTTTATTACATCAAAGTTACTGCCTACCATGAAAATTAGTGAGGTCACTAAGAAGAGTGCCATTCTAAATTATTGCATTCAAATCAGAAAATCTATTGATGTTGGAGCTATTATTATGAAATCAGTTTTGGGTTTGATTGTGCATGGATTTGCAACTGGACTGGGACATCCATCCACTATTTTCCCATCAACTATTTTCTTTCTTACTTTGTAGTCAAGCTCAAGTACCTTATGAAAGTTGGGAAAAAGTGCTACTTCCTTGGAAGCCGATGGATCCAGAAGTCTACTGCAATTGTATTGGAATGAGAGATGAAAATGATATGAATGTTCTGATGAATCAAGGATCTCAGAATTCATCACCTGTTCAGCCTTACTACAACTCGAGTGCACTTTTGAAAATGATCAAGAAGATAGAAAAATATGTGCAAAATCTCATGCGCGTGATAGGGAATATTACTGAAATGCTGGATCACCTAGATTGGAGACTGAAGGAACATTTTGAACATACAAAAAGTATTGAATATGGATTGGTACGTATGTTCAAGTAACATGTTTGGATTGAGGAGGAAATGTCAACTGATGAATTTCCATTTCGTCCCTTCTATAATCGGTATGTGGACTACCAATCGATGGAAGATGATGTTTGATCTTAATTTATGTATGGAATGTTTTGTGTAGTACTATTTTTTTTTAGTTTATTGTGTCATTTTAGTTTTTTGAGTTGGATTGCATTTCCTTTCTAATGAACAATATTTATGTTTATGTTTTGAATTATGATGTTTAGATTTTAGTGTTAGGATGTTGGTTTGCTTTAGAACACTGAATTTGATTTTTGTTGGCTTGAAAAATGTTTTTTTGTAATAGTATGAATTATATATATAAATGTGATTTTTGTTTTGTTTGTGAAAGTTTGGTGTTAGTGTGATGTTTATGTATGCTTAGAAAGGTTTATTTGAGTCAAATAGAGGTTGATGTAAAGCGGTAAGGAGCAGATTTCCACAAAAACCGAAATCTGGAAAATTTGAGCTTTGGCGCATGATGTGCCAACTTACAAGCCTTGGCGCATGATGTGCCAAAGGTCCGAACATGCTATATTTCCTAGAAAACCATGAAATTGCACGGAAAAACTCCATTTTTTCTACTTGAGTCATCTTCTACCACAAGACCTTGGTCTTATGCATCACATTTTGGGTGAAAGAGAAGGATTCAGGGTTTGGTACGTATATTCAAGAAACATGCTTGGATAGAGGAAGATTCAATAGATAAATTTCCTTATTGACCTTTCTATAACTTGTACGTGCATTACCAATCCATGGGAGATATCCAGGAGGATGAGAGCAAAGAAGATGTTTGAACTTACTTTATGTATAGAACGCTTATTTTGTACTACTTGCTTATGTTATTTTGTTTTGTTAGATTGCATTTAATTTCATTTTTAAACTCTATTTGTGTTTGTTGTTGAGTATTTTGATGTTTAGATTTCAATGTTAGGATGTTTGGTTTACTTTAGACACTGAATTAAAACTGTTAGGTTGTAATAGTGCGGATTTTATATATAAAAGTGAGTTTTGTTCTGTTTGTGAAAGTTTTGTGTTAAAAAATTGTTTAATTATTAGTATAAGTGTTTATTTGAGTTGATTAGAGGTTACCGTACAACGGTACATAGCAGATTTCCTTAGAAAATGAAATCTGGAAAAATTAAGTGTTGGTGCCTGAGGCGTCAAATTCCTAAAAAAGCCCAAATAGCTTAGAAACCGTGAAATAGCCCTGTAAAACTCTATTTTTACTGCTTGGGTCATCTCCTACCTCTAAACCGTGACTTAGAGCTTCACATTATGCAGATTTGAGAAGATTTTGAAGGCTAAAGATCTTAGATTTCATCTTTTCTTGGTAAGAGCTTCACTTTAACCTAAAAAAATTTTATCTTCACCATGGATTTGTCCTACATTATGGAAAATCTAAAATTTGGGGATTTGTTGAAAAAGCTTAACGAAAACCCAAGGCGAAAAGTTTATTACCAAATAATCTTACTTGTGGAACTAGATTTTTGATATAGTAATTTATTTGGATTTTATTTCTATTTTCATAAAATTACCTATGGCTCTATGAGTAAAAAGGGGAAAGCTTACGAAAGATTTTGATGCGAGAAAATTCGTCAACTATAAGGCACAAAACAGTTACAATACTCAAATGGGCTCGAGAAAATTAATCCAGGAACAAACATTTGCTAACCCAGGTGGTGGGATCGAGAGGTTGATTATCGTCAGAAATTGGGAGAGGTTTTGCTACTTCACTAGAGTAGCTATTGTGCCTGTGATCTAGGAGTTCTATTCCAATTTGTGATTGACTACTGATGATCACATCTTTGTGAGAAGTAAACAAGTTAAAGTTTCAAGAGAAAGGATAAACGCATTTTATGGACTGAGAAATGCATTTCATTGGGAATATGCTGCATTTGTGATGATTGATTCATCATTGGATGAAGTAATAGCCTTTTTGACTGATGGAAGGGGAGAATGGAAAATTAAGAATAATAAGAAAGTTAATTTCTCTGCCTCCATGATGACTTTTCAGTCAAAGTGTGGCATTATTTCATCCCTGCTAAGTTTCTTCCAGCAAATCATCTGAGTAAAGTAACAAAAGATAGAGTCATGCTAAACTTCTACATTTTGAAAATGAAGGCAGCAGATGTTGGTGCTCTTATATTGCTTGGAGTATAGCCGAGAGTGCTACAACTAGTGGTTTGGGATACCCTACCCTGATTTTCACTTTATGGGAACAGTTAGGAGTAGAGTCTCATAGAAATGAAGAAAAGCTGCAGCCACAAAATCCTATTGGGAAACATACAGTTCAAAGATTTGAATCTTTTACTGAGTCCAAGAGTGGAGGTAGTGACAGATCCTCAACATCTGCTGCAGGGTCATCTACTACTTGCTCTGCTTCACTTGAGAATATTATGGAGCAGCTTATGATTTAACAAATGATTATTATAAATATGCAAAATTGGATAGGAGGAATTGAAGCAAGAAATGCTTATAATGCTGAATATAAGCAGAAAAGAGTTCAACATGATATAGCGTATGAGGAGGTGATGGTTAGATTTTAAGGGGTGATTATAATGTGGAATTTCCAACTTGCCTCAGTTTCACTCCTTATGCACTAGATTATGAAGAAGAAGAAGAAGAAGATGATGATGATGAGGAGGAGGAAGATGATGAAGACTGAAATTTTAGGAGTGTAATTTGTTTGTTTGTTATTTTAATTGTTTGTAGTTTGTTTTGTTTTAAAATTTTTGAGATATGAACTTTCATTTTAATGTTGTACTATGAATTGTAATTGTAATTGCAGATTTTTACTTTTTCTGCACTTTTAATTTTTTCGGTTTTTGTTTCAGTTATTAATTCTCAGCAAATCCTTTATAATATATTATGTTTCATTTATTGCTTTAAAGTTGCACTTTTAATTTTTTCAATTTTTTTTAGTTATTAATTCTGAGCAAATCCTTTATAATATATTATGTTTCATTTATTGCTTTAAAGCCTGTATTTTTAAAGTTAGTACCTGCAGTATATAGAGCCCAGTTCATATTCAGAAACCTCTACATGTTAGTTTTTATTTTTATGCATTTATTGTTTTCTTTCACCTACAAAATTTTGTACTGAATATTTTTACTTAAAAATTTAAGTTTGGGGGAAAGAAAATTTTCTTTCAAAAATATGTAAACTTAATTTTGATTTATCATCAATTAACTATATTTTTAAAATTAATTTAACATGACCTTAGATATTAAGATTTAACTTTAAATGACTATATTTATGTTTGTAAATATTATAGTAAATTTAGGTAAAAGTTTTTAATAATGAAGGTCAATTCTAAAGATAAACATATTTGGTATAAAAAGATAAGACCATGTTTTTCTATTTAAAGTAAATGAAATTGTATTCTTGAAGTATTATGAAATTTAGAGTTTCATGTAAGAAGAAAAGAATGATATTTTATGAAAAATCATCAAAACTAATATGAATTTATAAAGTGAAGAAAGGTAAAGAGTTTTAACTTTAAGAAGAGGATAGTGAAGCTAAAAAATATTAAAGGCTATCCAGATATAGTAATACTCACTTGAAAAAGAAAAAAAAAAGAAATGATTGAAATGATCGTCAATAAAAAAAAAGAAAAGAAAAAAAAAATGAGAAAGGAAAGAAAAATAACTAGGAGAAGCTTGAGGAGATGCCTAAATAAAAATTGGCTTCATTAGAATCAACTTAAGTAAAAGGCTTTATTACATTTTCTAAACTTATATTTGAGTATCAACACCTATACTAATAAAGTTTTTATGAAATTCTTTTTCATATGGATATTCTAAGTATCCTTGATATGACAAATTATAATTTTTCTTGAAATGAATAGAGATTCAAAAATCTTAGATTTGATTACTAAGTACTCTTAGAATTAGAGTTTGAATCTAAGTTATTAAAATTTTTTATTAAATTTTACTATTTTATTTATGCAACTAAAGTATAAAAGTTTATAAGTTAATCTCTATCCTAAGTCATATATTTTCTATGTAGTAAAAGTGTCACTTCAGGACAAGTTTGGGGGATTTTGATACACCAAAATAAAGTGTTGTTTTAAGTATACATTTAATGCTTATTTTGGTTATATTGTACTTTAAATAATGGTATTTTCATGTTTTTGTTGCAGATATATCAATTTTACACATTTGGAGCAAAAGTAGCAAAAAGGACGAAATTTGAAGCCAAAACAACGAATTTTGTGATTCTAGCGCCTGAAGCTCCACTTTGCAGACAGTGATTTTTGTAGAGTTGGCGCCTGAAGCGCCATTTTACAGAGAGCTGACACCTAAAGCGCCAGAGACGACTTTTTATGAATTAAGGTGGTTCGGGATGAATTTTACACTAATTTTGAAGGGAATACTTATTCTAAACGCCTCATATAGTGATTCAATGCATCAACACAATTTGGAAGGTTCTTTTATGAAGGGATATGTCTCTTAGATCAAAATAAATCTTTTGAAATTCAAAAGGGTTGACTTTTGGATAGAATTTTGGAGGAAATTTTAAATTCTTTTTGGAGGGAGGCAGCCTCTAATTAAAGAGAGGGAAGTCTAGGGCATCAAGAGAGGCGTGAAGGGGTGTTTGAAGGAGGCAAGAGGCTTGAGAGAGAGAGAGAAATTCAAGGGCTTTGAGATTTTCATCTAGGGTTGTAAAAGAGATTTTCATCTAGGGTTGTAAAGATTTTCATCTAGGGTTGTAAAAGGAGAGGGAAGTTGAAAGATTTCTTTTTCATTACACTTCTAAGAGAGAATTGAGAGTGCTTATAAAGAGGGAAAGTGCTTGAGAGATTTTCTAGAGATTTGCTTGGGAAGTATTATGAGAAAATTTGTGTCTTTTATTTCTTTGTTTTTGTAAACTTATTTTTATATATGAAAGCTATGTTTTGTTTCTTCCTTCTCATGAATTATGAGTAGTCTTCTTTATCATTCTCCCTACAATGAGATTTGGTTTTGTGAAGAACTGATTTTGTTTTATATGATTTAAAATGTCAATAATTTGTGATGATTTGAATTTTGATCTTCATTTACTTTTCTATCTGGCCAATTGAAATGTTAAAATGAGTTGAGAGGCATATGATTCGAATCTCCCAAAAAAGTACTAGTGCTCAAATCTAATTTTAATTTTCTTTTACATATGATTCCATGGGAGAGGATGTCATCCATTTTTTTATTTTTTTTTTCCATAAATGATTTTATTTGATACAATTTTTTTATGCATTTATTTGAATTAGCAGAATTAGAGATTTTAAGGCGACAGATTAAAATCCCTAATTTGGTCCAGTTGATTGGAAACTAATGCAAGATTGTTAGCCCTCAGGTGAGGGAGTAGTGAGAGCTCTGGAGTGGCAACCAATATGCTCCCAGCCTAACCATGAAATTAGGGACCAAACTTTAGATTAGTCAATGTTCTTTAGCATTTGAAGTAGGGTAAGCAAAAAAATTGCTCCTATTTGGCACAAAATAATTTTTATATATTTTTAAATGGTTTTAATTTTTTCACAATCCATATACTCATTGTAAAGAGGAAGGATGCTTTCTTAAATTTAAACTCTTCATTAGAAAAACTTTGTTTATATTTCATAAGTTTGCTTTTGAAAGTTTAGCAATTAGTTTAATTAACTTAGTTCGTTTAACTGCATTTTATTTAACACACACTCAATTACTTTAGGTTTAAATTTCATACTTCAGTATTGTATATTATGTTTTACATTATAATAATAAGAATTTACCTATCATAAGTTATAATCATAAGAATTTATCTATAAGCATTTCCAACTTTCTTGTGGGATTGATATCTAGGACTCTATTAGAGCCCTTTATTACTTGAGTGATATGTATACTTGCGTTACTATTAGGGGATTTGATAGTTTAAAGATTCTTAGAAGATAAAATTATTTTTATTAAAGTTATTTTTGTTGGGTTTACATTGCATATTTATTATTTTAACTATTGTGTGTATTTTGTAATATTGAAAAATATCCGCAAAAGTAAAACACAAAAATTCGCCGCATCAAGGCATTACCTGAATAAGAGCTCAAGGACACATATTAGAGTTGAATATGTTAGATGCTAGGACTAATTAAGTTTGTTATTAAGGGTAAAAAAGAAAAGAAATTAGATTTAAGATTAAGTTGGATTTAAGGTTTTCATTTTGGCTCTTTGGAAGAATGTAGCTCAAAGTTTTATATATATTGGTTTATTACACCATAGTCTGATAAATGTAAACAACTTTTTAAAAATCTAGGGTCTACACTATTCGAAAGCATAAATCCTATGTGTTGTAACAAAAAATTAGTAAATTTGGTTTATGCTATATTTAATATTATTATTTTTCTACTTCCTAGTTTGTGACTCCATTTAATCATATATGTAATGTGATACGAAGTAAAATTACATGATTCTACTGCATTAAATACAATGTTAATTATTTTATTTATCATGATATTACTCTTGACAAGTTTATTTTGCTGTGATGTACGAGATACAAGGTTATTGCCAATTGGGAAAACAAAGTGGTGAAATGGGATAAAAAAAATCATCATGTCAAACGATCCACCTATATTTACACACATGCTTACGCGCATGCATGTGCACGCGTGAACACACACACCCACATGCACTTGTGTGCAATCATGTGAGTGTTCATGAATACAACTGACCTACACACTAATGCAACTGTGCCTCTACGTGCACTTGCAGCCCTGTGTGCATGTACGTGCATTAATTTGCCTCCACACGCTAACACAACTACACATTTACACGCACTTGTAGCGTCACGACCTGACTTGGTGTTTAGAATTAACCAAGAAGAGAACATACCTTTCAAATAGTGGGAACTAAATTTTTTATATTCATCTATAATTTAATAAATGAAAGATCCACTAATCAAATTAAATTAAAGCAATAAATTTTAAATTACATTATTACTGGTTGTCTGCATCTTCTATAAATGTTATTTCTTCTAATACCTACCATTAATCACTTGATTAACCTGAAATATTAGTTTAAAAAAATAATGAGCTAAACAAGTCAATGCATACTCATACTCATAAACCATAGTAATACACGAGAAAAGAAAACAATATGCATGTAAGTCAAGCTTTTGTAAAATCATTAAAATATTTGATGATATTCAAAGAATCTTACTATATCAATAACATATCAATATCATTCTATCTTTGTATAACCATCACAGGAACACCTTCAAAAAATTGAGTCAATTAAGACACATCAATATCAATATCAATTTCCATATATGTACATGTGTATCTTAGTGCTCTCTCAATAGTACCATCAATGAGTGATTCTACCATAGTCATTCATGTGCATACAAGTAGTCAATATATACATATCATTCATGTATTCATCAAATACAATTCAATATACTATAAAAAGCATACACCAAATGTATGAAAGTAAGTTGCCACAACATTCATAACAATATAACTAATAAAAAAAAAAATATCTCAATCAGAAAAAAACATGTGCAAATGTCATTAACTACAAAATATTTGAGAAAAAAAAATTTACTATAGATTAAAAGTATGAGTAATCACATAAATGTCGATTAATCTGTTATTTTCCTTGGTGTCAATTCAACTAAAATTG
Organism: Phalaenopsis equestris; assembly: GCF_001263595.1. Taxonomy (NCBI): domain Eukaryota; kingdom Viridiplantae; phylum Streptophyta; class Magnoliopsida; order Asparagales; family Orchidaceae; genus Phalaenopsis; species Phalaenopsis equestris. Next base: position 397,582 of record NW_018165805.1, read on the forward strand.
AAAACCTTTAACATTGAGTAAAATTTAATTAATTTATTATTTTAATAAACTATTAGCTTTTCATTATTTAAATGTTAAAAATTCATTATGTAATCATGCATAATTTCTATTATATATATATATTGGAGCAGCTTAT
>NW_018165805.1:397931-407240 GCF_001263595.1 Phalaenopsis equestris
GGTCATCTATATGAGTATATATATATGAAACATCAAAAGAAAAAGGAAAAAGATTACAACAATCTGCAGAAAGGCAGATTAAAAGATCACCCTTGAGAAGTAACTGAAGTGGGGGGGGAACCTCCTTAGATAAGTTGGGTCTATCTTCCTCAGCACCAGCCTGAGCAAGCCAATGAGTAGGTCTGTTACCTTCTCTGTGTATAAAACTAAATTTCAGATTAATACATTGGGAGTTATAAGAAATTCTATTCTTCCCTTTCAGAATGTGCCAGGGGTAGGTTATGGTATTAAGGAGAATGTTAATGATGACCTTGGAATCAGTCTCCACTATAAGGTTGTGAAATTTGGTCTTGGATGCAATATGGATGGCCCAAAAGATAGCCAAAGCCTTAGCTTGCAGAGCATCAACAACAAAGACAGGAGACAGGAAATGTAAGAGACAAGTACCATTTTAATTTCTGAAAACTCCTCCTATGCCAGCAGCGGACCTGTAGAAACTGCCATCAGTGTTAGCTTTCAGCCAACCAACAGAGGGTTTGATCCAAAAAACTAGGGGGTGCTCAAAAATAGGTTGATTAGCCAAAGCGTTAGTCTTAAAAATATCAAGAAAAGCTTTCCAATGAGTAATTTTTTTCAGAAAGGCTAAACAGTTAGCAGCCACCTTAGAGGGATGTGGTAAGTGTTCCTCAAATTTGGCCTTATTTCTAGCCATCCAAGTGAACCAAGCTACCACACATGGTATCACCAAAAGTTTTAATTGAAGCCATTCATTCCAGCAAGAAGAGAATTTCTACCAGGTGAGATTGATGGTTTGAACTTTCAAATTTCTGAGGACAATTAACCAAATTTGTTGGACAAACTGACATTAGAAGAAAAGGTGATCAGTTGTTTCCTCTTGCCCATTACAAAGAAGACAACAAGAAGGGCCTCTCAATCCCTTCACTTTCAGAATATCATCAGTTGGGAGGCATTTAAAGAAGATTCTCCAACAACAGAAAGACATAGATGGGGAGAGGAAAGTATTCCAAGTAGATTTCCCCCAGAGAAAGCTCTCTCCTTGATGAAGTTGGGAATAAATATAAGCATTAGTAGACTGAGAGACCCTTTGCTTAGAAATTAGTTTATCTTTCTTAGAAGTATCAACAGGAATGTTGTTAATCCTGTGAATGGTAAGGTTATCCAAAATGTTGTTTAAAGCAGTAAGGTTCCACTGATTATCATTCTAGCAAACTGACACTTTGGAAGAAGTTGGATAGGGAACATTAATCTTGTCAGCAAGCTTCCCATCCCCCATCCAGTTATCAAGCCAAAAATTAAGATTCCCCTCTCTAAGGTCTCATATAAAGTAATCTTCAGCTTTATTTTTATATTTGATCATATGGGACCAAATTTTGGAGTTTCCCAATTTAGAGGTAGCAAGAGTGGGATGTGAACCTCTACAGCCTTTAAGAAAGATAGCCCAAAGGGACTCTTGAGCTCTAAAATGTATCCATAACTTGCAAAAGTTAATCTATGTAGATGCTTGTGTAGATGCTTGAAACTTATGATGTAGATGCTTGAAACTTATGAAACCCAGACCCCCATTGTGAGTTGGTTTGCAAATGAAGTTCCAATTGGTCCAATGTTTCTTCCAGACCAAACCAGACCAAAGAAATCTGTTGAAAGTTTTTTCAAGAAGGTGTTGAGTGCTCTTTTTCATAGTTTTCATTTAGAGAATGAAGGAGGAGAAGGCAGACATAACATGTTTTAGGAGGGTAATCCTTACTCCATTAGATAAAAAAGAATTAGTCCAATTAGTGAGCTTAGCTTGGATCTTAGTAACCACTTCATCAAATTGGATTTATCTTGTTCTTCCTTTCAGTAATGAACCCCCAAATATTTCAGATGAGAGTGGGTTGTTTGAAATCCAGTAAAATCAGAAACCCATTGTCTGAAAGGTTGTTTAACACCTTTGCTGTAGTAAATGTTGCATTTTTGTTTATTTAGCTATAGTCCAGAGCTTAACATAAAATATTTGAGAAGGGTTTGGATTTTTTTGGCAGCAGGTTTAGTGGCCTTAGAGAAAATAATAACATCATCTGCATATGAAAGATGGCTGATGGAAATATTTGAGCTATGCTTGAAAGGGTTGTGAGGAGATATGTTTGGAATTTGGTTGAGAATAAGAGAAAGGTAATAAAAAACTAGAATGAAAATAGTAGGTGAGAGAGGATCACCTTGTTTGATTCCCCTAGAAGCAGTAAAGAAATCATGGGTCTTTCCATTGATGAGAATAGAGTGGGCATTATTCTTCAGCCATCTTCTGATTAAGATTATGAAATCCATATTAAAACCTCTAGCATGAAGAACCTCCTCAATGAAATCCCAATGAATGGTGTCATAGGCTTTGCAAATATCCAATTTCTAAATCAGATTTCCTCCTCTGCATCTTTTATCCAAATCTTGGAAAAATTCCTGGGCTAAAAGAACATTGTCCACAATGCTTCTCCCTTTGATGAAGGAAGTTTGGTTGTTGCTGATGATCTTATTTAGATAAGGTTGAATTCTGGCCACCAGAATCTTGCTAATAATTTTAGAAATCACACTGGTGAGACTTATGGGTCTAAACTGATCCCATCTGTTACAAACATTCTCTTTAGGGATGAGGACAATAGTGGAAGAAGTGAAATACTTAATGGGGTCAAAACAGTGAAAAAGGCCTGCACAACATCAATAACATCATATTTAATGACATTCCAAGCTGATTTGTAAAAGTCAGCAGAAAGCCATCTGGACCTGCTGCTTTATTGCTATCAATAGAGTTTAAGGCAATCTTGATCTCCTCTTCAGAAGGAATGTCAGCAAGCTTGAGAGTAGAGGTATAATGTCTGCAATGGTCAAACATATTGCCTTTAACTTCAATCCTAGCCACCTCACTTCTAGTGAAGAGTTTTTGGTAATGCTCAACAGCATTATCAGCAATGTCTTGGGAAGTAATTAGCCAGTCTCCCTTGGAATCTTTGACCTTATGAATCTCATTACCTTTTCTCTTGTGATTGATAATAGCATAGTAATATCTAGAGTTTCTGTCTCCCAAATCCCAAACAGAAAATTTTGAGCAGCTTTCTGATGAAGAAGTTGTTCCTGCAAGTGAATAGCATTGAGAAGGCTTTTATTAGAAATATAAAGATCAGTTTCCAAATTAGGATTAAAACTGATTTTGGATTCCAAATCATTTACAATGGCTTCAACTTCCACCACCCTAGTGTTTAAATAGCCAAAAGTCTGCCAATTCCAGGCTTTGAGTTTAGCACAAGCCTTTTATGCAGAATTCATAATTTCACCCAAGGATTATTATTGTGATAGCTAGCCCAAATAGAACTAACTTGATTCATAAAGTTTGGGTGGGATGTCCAGACATTTAAGTATCTGAAATTATTTTTGGTGGGGTTTATAGAGCTGCTGATGGAGATCATAAGGGGTCTGTGATATGAACCAGACATGGATAACATGGATAGGATAAATGGGAGACAGTTGTATGCAAAAAGTCATTAAGCCAGTGATCATTAGCAAGAGCTCTGTTAATTCTTTCCCAGACATTACCTCTTCTCCAAGTGAATCTGTGGCAAGAGAAACCCAAATCATAGATTCTAGCCATATGCATTTTATCTAAGAAGAAGTTCATTTTGTTAATATCAGGAGGTCTGCCTCCAACCTTTTCATCAGGGGAAGTCATGCAATTGAAATCTCCACAAACCAACCATTTTTAGGAGGTATTTAGGCTCTGATTAAGAAGCTCCTTCCAAAGCTCTACTCTCCCAGCAGAAGAACTGGTGGCATAGAAAAAAGTTGCATGAGCAAAGTGGCCAGCCATAGAAAGTGATACATGTAAAAACTGAGGGTGATCTAAGAGGATTTGCCAAGTATTTTGCAGAGTAACCAAATCTTATTATTACAATTAGCAGCATAATGCAACCCAGGAAATTCTTTAAAGATTCTATCCTTGTGCTTACAAACCATGGGTTCCTGAAGAGCAATACACCAAAACTTGTACATCCTATTTAGATGTAATAATCTACTAAGGGACCTAGGATGTGCCAATCCCCTAACATTCCAGCAAAGGAGGTTAATCATTGATCATTTTTCCTCTCCTCCTTGTTCTAGGAAGAGATTCCAAACTTTTAGACATGAGTTCTCCAGAGGTAGCAGCATTTTGCTTCAGCTCATGCATCAACTTCTTTTTCTTTTTAGACTGATGGATCTGCCATTCTTCCTCTAGGTCTAAGTTCAATTTTTGAACCACATTATCCTCCACAACATTATTAATATTGGACTGCAGTGCAGGAAGGTCAGTATGATCCTTATTTAAAAGAGTCAAAGTTAAGTCTTTGGGCAAAACATTTGTTCCCAATTCAGAACACACTGCAGGGGTTTCACAAGAAGAAGAGGGAACCTCAAGAGGGGTAAGGACAGGGGGCAAAGGGATCAGGTTAGTGGAAGGTTCAGAGGGGCCTTCAACATGAAGGGCAGCCCCAGCAATGGGGATAGTTGACTCAGCTTGAGGATCTTTAGATTGGGAAGGGACAGGGGGGGGGGGGGGGGGGGGGGAAGATAGAGGTTCCATTTAGATGAGCTTCAGCTATGAATTCCACCAAGGATGGGCAGTCAAAAGTAGGGGTATTTGAAAGATGTATAGAATTATTTTCAGGATTTTGGGCCAAGTTTCTGGTGGGAGAAGGTTGATCAATCTGTGGAGAAGTAAGAGGTTGTATAAGGAAAGCTGAATGTCCAGAAGTTGAAGTCTTTTTCTTGGGATGTAGTCTAAAACATCTGTTTTCAGTGTGTCCAAACATCTTGCAATTATGACAATAAAATGGCCTTTGCTCCATTATAATTTTCTTCCAATAGCCATTGTTAGCAATTCCCAACCAAATTTCATCAATTTCAGGTTGAGTGATTCCCCTTTCCACTAGGATTCTAGCCACAAAAGGTCTGGACAGGTTAAATGTGGAAGCATCCAGCTTCATGGGTCTTCCAAGGGTAGAGCCAATGGTAAAAAGAACTTGGTGGTTGAAAAAATGAAGCTTCAATCCAGGCAGCTTAAACCATATGGGAACTATTGGGGGTTCCTTTGAAGGATCAAAATCAATAGTCCATTTCAGCAGTTTCATAGAGATGCCATCCAAAAAGAGAACTTGTTTAGCAAAAAGCCTTGCATAATTCTCTTTTTTTGCTAAATGAATCATTATATGCCTTCCATCCATCAGTTCAACTTTCCAAGCACCAACCAACTTTAAATCATCAAAATACTTCCTTATTTCATCCATTTTTGGATGGCTGAACTGAAATTTACCCACCAGGGTGAATTTATGAGCCTCAGCCAAAGTGCAGATTTCCTGATCAGAGAACACAACAACCACCTTGCCTCCTTTTTTCCATAAAGATTTCACAAAGGGGCAATCTTCTTTACCCAATGCAGCATCATGATAAGCTTGAGGAAACACAAGATTCTCAACATTCTGCAATGTTTCAAAACCCTTCCCCACCACATCAACAAAAGTGGCTTTAGACCATTGGATATTAGTTTCTAAATCAATGGGAATAGGGGAGGCCATTAAAAACAACAACAACAAACACAGGGGGACAACCAGAGAAAACTACCAGCAATATAACAATAACTGAGGGGCTCAGAAGGAAACAACAGCAGATAAGAGACCTTCAAACCAAGTGAAACACCTGCAGGGAACTGAAGAAAGATGGGGACAAACAAAAACACAGTCAGGGAAGATCAATGAGAAGCAAAACATCACCATTGAGACAGAAACCCTAGCAGAGCTAGGGGAGTAGCCGCCACCATGAAGAAACTTTTCCTATTAAAATATATATATATATATATATCCTATTATTAGTATTAATTCAATTTAGTAAACACATTTTTAAAGCTTACCTTGGTTGCCCTAAATCACGCTTAGTCAACATACTAAGGGTATGTTTGGGGCAGTTGCAGCTTATTGAATAACCTGTTGATAAGCTGATTAAAAATAATCTACTGATAAGCTAGGTTTGGTGGCTATTACAAATTTTTATATTTTCTTAAGCCAGACCGCAGCCACAAAGCTGCCACCGCGATGTGAAAATGTTGTTTTCAACATTTTGAAAGCGCATAAGCTGTCGAAATGCAGTTTACCCAAATAATTCAGGTGCATTTTCAAAATGTTGTCACACCAAATAAGCTGCCCCAAAGAAACCCTTTGTCTATTCCTTCGCACGACTGCAACACACATGTGGATCATTACCTGGAGCTGCTACTGCCTTTGATGCTACCTCCACTTTTCTCATGAGCATGATGTCATTGTCTCGACTTCAACTCCCTCCCACATGAACACTCGACATCAATGCCTCCTCTACTCATCAACAAAGTCATCTCTTCTATTATGCTCGAGCCTCCTGATACACCTAAAATATATAGTATTTTCACACACATTTTTATACTTATTTTTGAGATATTGTGTTTAATGGAAGGTATTTTTGTATTTTTCTTGCAGATACAGGTAAAAAGGGTGAAAAATACTTAAAGGAGTGAAAAAGATCAAATTTGGAGCAAAAATATAAAAAATGTGCAAAAGAGTTTTGGCGCCTAAGCGCCAGATCCGTCGCTTAAGCACCGGCCTAAGCACCAGAGGTCCCACACTTAAGCGCCAGTGGCAGTTACTAGACGTGTAAAGTAAATATTTTTATGAATTTTGAAGAGGTTTTTGAGGCACCCATTGGCTTAATAGGTGGTTATAACCACCATGGATGAAAATTATCATGAAAGGATGCATCTCTTGGGGAAATACATCGAATCTAGACATATTTTGAAGAGAAACCAAGGCACCTCTTGGAAAATTATAAAAGAAGGAAGAGAACACTTTGAGAAGAGTCCTGAAAAGGTTTGAAAAGGTGAGGGGTCCTGAAAGTATGGGAAAGTTTTGAAAGTTCTCGTTTGGTGAGTTAGTTTAAAGAGATTTTCAGGCACCACTTTTACTTTTATTTTATCCTTTTTGTTAGTTTATTTTCAGTGATTGTAAAGAGAAAAGAATCAAAAAAACTTTTAGAGTTTGGTGGAGAACTTAAGATAAGTTTTATCTTTTTGTTTTAAGACTACTTATAGTTTTAATTGAGACTTGTTGTTGGTTTGACAATAATTTTTTCTTTTAAACTAAAGTGTGGTTTTGCTTTCTCCATGTATTCTCAGTAGTTTTCTTTATCCTTCTTATTAAAATGATGAGTAATTAAGTTTTGGATGGAAGTTGTGGAAAGTATTGATCTTCAATGATGGAAGAAGTTGTGATGATTTAAATCCATGCACTTCATTTATTTCTTGATTTGGTCAATCCAGATGTTAAAATTTATTGTGAGAACATGTAAGAACCGGGCTGATATTGTCTCAGTCAAAAATTGGAAAGAATCACATGAGGTTGGATGAATGAGAATGTAGTTCATACGATTGAGTGCAAATAAATAGGGAAATATTCATTGAACGGTGTAGAGTTAGAGGACTTGAAAGTGACAGGTTAAAGCCCCCAACTTGGTTTATTGTTTTAGGTTATAATACAAGAATGTTAGCCCCCAGGTAAGGGAATCGAGGGAACTCTAGAGTGAGAGCTGGAATCTTCCCTTCCTAGCCAGTATTTAAAATTATTCAAACTTTAAATCAACCAATGTTCTTTTTAGTATCTCTAGTAAGGGTAAAGAATATTATTGCTTCTATTTTTCACAACACAATTTGCGTACTTTCACAATTCCTATACTTATTACTGATTCATAACAAGAAGAAAGATATTTTCATATTTAGCGCTTTTCTTCTATAAAAACTCTACTTATCTTTTTAAATTGTTATTGTTCTATCAAAATATCAAAAATACCCAAAATATTTAAATTTTCATTACTGCAAAAATCATATTTAGTTTAGATAATTATCTTTTTATTAAAAATAGAAAGTTTGTTGTTCAATAGTGCATATTGTGTATTCTCCCTGTGGGTTCGATATTCAGGTCTTAATAAAAAGGTCTTGTATTACTTGATAACGATACATATACTTACGTAGTATCCCAATATATATAAATTAAAAGTTAAATTCTTATTTTTCTTCAGGATCAAGTTTTTGGTTTTGTTGCAAAGTAAGGAATACCAGTAAAATATAATCTGAATTATTATTGTACTTTGCATATTAGCAGTATCCAATGATCAAGTTTTTGGCGCCGTTGTTAAGGAATTGAAAGCAAAATTTCTATTTTTAGAAAGTTTTATTTAAACTTTATGTTATCTTATCTTATTTTATTTTATTTTATTTATTTTATTTTATGATATTATTTATTTTATGTTAGTGTATGCGTAGTTCAGTTTCTGAAGAACTAGTGCCCTACAATTATGAATTAGAAAGAACTTTTAAGAAAATCAAAAAGCGAAGAAAATTAAAAATCTTGAAAAATAAATCCAAAAAAATTATAGAAATGACAGACCAAAATAATCAAAATGCTGAAATTCATTAAGAGTTTAGACCTTTGAGAGATTATGCCAACCCTACTGTGGATGAACTTCATTGTAGTATTCAAAAACCTACTGTAGTGGCTAATTCATTTGAGCTTAAACCTGCTATTATCCAAATGATATCAAATAATCAGTTTGGGAGATCATCAACTGAAGATCCGAATTTACATCTTGCCAATTTTCTAGAATTATGCGCTACATTTAAATACAATGGTGTATCAGATGATGCCATAAGACTTAGGTTATTTCCTTTCTCACTGATGGATAAAGCTAAGATGTGGTTTAATTCGTTAGCACCTAGATCTATCAGAACTTGGGGTGATTTAGCACAAAAATTCCTTGCTAAATATTTTCCATCATAAAAAATTGCGAAACTTAGAAATGATATTACATCTTTTAATTAGTTTGAAGGGGAATCTGTTTATCAAGCTCGGGAAAGATTTAAATAACTCTTAAGAAAGTGTCCACATTATGCTATACTAGATTAATTAATAATTCAAACTTTTTATAATTGATTAATTGGATCTCTTAGATCAATTATCGATGTTGCTGACCCGAGGAAAATATGTTGAGATTTTCATACCTATTTTATACTATTTTTGATGATATTGCACTTTAAAGAAATGTATTTTTGATGTTTTGTTGCAGGAATGATGAAATAGGGTCATTGGAGTAAAAAGATGAAAAAGGAGTGAATTTGGAGCGGAAAGGGCCAAAATGTGAAGAATTGAACTAGGGTGCCGATGACGCCATCGAGCCCGCGGACGGCGAGATTTTCTCGAGACTCCAGAATTAATT
>NW_018165806.1:0-1340 GCF_001263595.1 Phalaenopsis equestris
TTTTTTTTAGCACTAAATGCTAGTTCTCTTTACAAATTTCAAATCATTTTTACATTCTTGTCCTAGATACAAACCTCTCTTCTGACTCTTTATTAGGGAGATATTTGCAAGTGGAGGTTGATGGGGGAATTGGGCGAGATGTGATGGAGTTTTTGGTAAAAAGGGACATTGTTGCCTACAGATCCATGGCCACCAAGGTGACATACATATATCCATTCACTACAGCCTTAGGTGATTCTACAGGCCAGATAGACAGAATGAACCAGATCAAGGAGGCTTTGGGCTGGTATTCTCCAAGCTTTGAATCTATGGATAATTAAATATATTTCAATTTGAATAAGCAATGTTATGTTTCAACCTATCATGTGGCTATATTTGTCCAATGACATGAAATTTTTGGGAAATATAGTAAAACTGTGAGAGAAATTTATATTAATACTAAAGTAATAAAATGTTTTAATAATTTTATGAAATTATTTGTCATATATATCAGAAGCATATACATTTTTTAAAATATATAATTAGTTCAAATATTGCATAATTTATATAAAATATCAAATATATTTAAGAAAATTCAAACAAATATGTGGATATCACTTATCACTTATTTTTGGAAAATCAAATACAAATTAAACAGATGCATAATTGGATTTCTTTCAAGCAGAAATACTAATGAGATTTCTTAAAGGATAGTAAAGACATAAGAGCATGCATTAAATAATATAAATTAACTATTTTAATTTATCCAGAGATTTTCTAAGGTTATTTAATGTATTTTTCTATAATATATATAAAATAATAAATATTTTAATCATTAAAATACAAAACTTTCTAAATTTTATTAGAAAAATTCAAAGCATTTTCGATGTAAAGTGACTTTACTTCAAATGCGTTGTCATGTGATTAAGAAAAATCTTTCATTGGTTAAATTGTACTAAATCAGCTTTGTAGATGCTTAAATATACAAATTTGAGATTGGATAATGTGTTGACCTTATTTTTATTGAGAAAGACAAAAAAAAATTACTAATCAAATCCCTAGCCTTAACCATAGTCTTAAGATTCATTCTTAAAGTGTCTTAGGTGATCTCTAATCGTATGATCGGATTGGGGTGGCACAAATCTTGAAGTAAGAGTAAGCAACACGACAAGCAAGGTGGGTCCCCAATAAAACTGAGCCATGACCAGTCAATTGAACTAAATCGGGTTATTCAAAAAGTTGATACTCGAGTCAAAGGATCGCATGGGATCTCATTGGTCTATCTAACCAGATAGTGAACCGATGGGCATCGAAGCCAAATGAAAGGCATATGTAGGACTAGCCAAACAAAAGGCATCATC
>NW_018165806.1:1440-2718 GCF_001263595.1 Phalaenopsis equestris
GCAAGAAGTAAAAATAGAAAGCAAGTGAAAACTACATATACATCTTATTCTAGTCCATCACATATGGGACTAGATATTAAACTTAAAATTTGTTCATTTATATCATTATCAGACTCATCCTTAATACGACAAACCTCTTCATAGCACCACTAACAATCTCTAAAGTTACCACTTGCTTAACAAAATCATTTGAAATGAAAAAACTGACATATTTTAACCCTGATGAGTGAGTACAACAATACTTTGAATCTCAATAGCCGTTCTAGATTCAGTCTTGATGACTACTACCAAATCTACTCACTTTTGCTCTATCTGGATATATAAGCTAATATCTTTGACTCATTTGATGTGCTAGATAGAATGGTTGAAATTTGATATATCTTCTATTTACTTTAACTTCAATGACATCATATGACATGTATAAATGACTAAGAAAATCACTAATTATCTATATCAATGCAACATTTATCTAAAAGCCCCATCTTATAGAAATATCATAAATGATCACACCCATTTCTCATGCTATAAATGTACATCAATTTTTCTCATTAAGCTTTGTGGACCTAATAAAATCAGTGTGAGAAATAAGGAGGGAGTAGTGACACATCTCAGGAAGTAAGGGATCCTAATTGAGCATAGAAACACATCTAGGAATACTTTGGTATAATATAGAACTCTGATATAAATGTGCACAATATAACTTTATAAGTAATTTATAAATATTTTAGCCAAAATTTTTCTTTAATACAGAAGTAATGTAAATAGTTTTACATAAACATTCTTCTAAATATCGAAACATATTAATAATGTTATTGTTTTCTCAACAAGTTTTACGCTGGTTGTCGACTTTCTAACATAACCCTCTACTTTTTACACTCAGTCTTGGGACTGACAATAATAGTGTTAGATTAATAATGCTATTAAATTAAAAAAGTCAAATATAATTTTAAATAGTCAAATTGGATAGGTTTTTCATCCCAACTAACCCTGTAGCTCTGCGCTTCACCTGAAGTGATTAAGTTCTAAGGCACTAACTTTTTTCTCAACTGAGGGCTCAGCATTAGGACTGTCAATTTGGCTCGTTGTTCGTGAACAGCTCGTGTTCGACTCGTTCGTTAAGCCTAACGAGCCGAACACAAACAAATTTTTAAGCTTGAAATGTAATCGAGCCGAACACGAACAACAGTTTGTTCGCTCGTGTTTGGCTCGAAAAAAAAAATTATATAACTTTTTATATATTAATTATTACATATATTATTTATATAATAATATTATATA
>NW_018165807.1:0-259 GCF_001263595.1 Phalaenopsis equestris
GGAGGACCCTGATGGAAATCCTCAACTTGTTCTTCAATCTCGCAAGCTATTGTCGCAACGATGTCAGATATCGCAGGCACTGGTTCTCCTTCTTGTTTTGCAGGTTCACTGAACTGTATCGGTGCAGCTACCTTAGGTACCCAAACCTTCTTCTTTAACAATGATGATGCCTCAGGACGGGGCGTCTTAGTAGAGACATCGGTATGTCGAGGGAAGGTATGCTCCCCGTGGTGTAGACCGGTTATAGTGTCAGGTAATC
>NW_018165807.1:6853-7717 GCF_001263595.1 Phalaenopsis equestris
GGTTCCGTGGCAGTAGCTCTCGATTTTAGGCTTCCCCGGCCACTAGGCTGGCCAGCTGGCCAGGGGGAGGTGTCTAGGAGCGCAGGGAACCCAGAGGATTCCATCACAGTAATTTAATGCAATTGTGTTTGGATTTGGCAAAGATATCTTAAGCATGTGCATTTTTGGAAATAAGATCCCTTAATTTAGGGGACCTTCGGTCCATGGATTGGTTTAGGTGGTTTCATGGTGTTTGGACTGGTCACTAATTCCAACTAATGGCTGTGGTGGAGTTAATTTTGTGGCCTTAGGGTGGTTAGGTCTCATTTAGTGTATGGGTCCAAGTGGGTGCAAATGATCAAAACTTGGGTTTGGGCTAGGTTATACATGTAAATTTGCTAAATTGATTTTTGCATTTGATGTAGATGATCACAAGGAACAACTTTGGTGAAGAATGGAAATGCTTTTGAGCTCAATTGGAGGGTCAATTTGAGGGAATTTTAAATTTTAATCAATTTGGTCATGTTGGGCTAAGCTTGGATCTAGCTTGGGTTAGACTTTGGGTAAATCCAAATTAATTGTTGTAAATGGTCAATAGGGACCTCATGAAGAGTTTTCAACATGAATTGGATGCCATTTTGGAGGTTAAGGCAATCAATTGGGTGAAATTTGGGGACTTAGCCAATTTGGGGCTAAATTTGGGAATTTTGGATTTAGGCCAAAATCAAATGGATTTGAGGCTTCACCAATGTCAATTGATGGTTGACTTTGATTTATAAGAATGTTATCAAGATTTTCAACGTCAATTGGGGCCAATTGACTAGGCTATGAGTTCAATTGGGTGAGATTAAGTCATATGGTCAAAATTGGGATTTTGACCCAAAT
>NW_018165807.1:7889-10951 GCF_001263595.1 Phalaenopsis equestris
GGGTCAAAAGGCCAAGATGGGTATTTTGGTAGAGTTGAGGCACCAATCATCACCAATAAGCCATGGACCAAAGGAAGCCCCATTTTGGGTCCTCTACATAGTGGTCTTAGCCAAACCATAGCCCTAGGGCTAGTAGGTTTAGGGGACCATCTACATGAGTATCTCAAATGGTCAAGGGATCTAGACTAGAAGTTTGAGTTCAGGGTTGTGAGTGAATGTGGGTGTAGATGAGTGTAGTGAATGCCTTAGCTCCAGACCAAGACCCAGGGTCAACCCTAAGGTTTAGCAATCCTAAGGGTGACTCATCTTGAGTTTCCCTATAGTGACCCCACCTACTAAGTATTTAGAGGTTGAGAGCAATATGTGGAACTCCAAGTTGAGTAACGAAGAGGGTATAATTTATAATGGTGAGGGTTCCAAGTCTAGTTTTCTAGGAATTGTCAAAAGGAAAAGTCCTATGGCTAGAACCTAGGCTATTAAAGAGGAGGCATTAAACCTCAACCAAAACTGAGGTCAACAATTATACACATAATGCAAAGCTAATCTTTCATCAGGAATACTCAGAAGATGACAGGTACACTTTTATAGTGTTATTTAATTTCTATCATTTTATTTTTTGCAAATATCATAACTGCTTGGGTGCGCACTTTACTTTATTTGCAAAATAAAAAAAAATCAAAAATTAATTAACATTTTAAAACCTAAAATAAATTATTTCAAAGGTAACCATAAATATTTTGAAACTTCACTAAACTTAAAGCGTCCTTCCATAAGTCCTTTGAAATTTAACTAAACTTAAAGCGTCCTTTTGAATTTACGGGAGCCCCTTGGAGGAGGTAACCCACAGTTGCTAACAAGATCTCCCCTATTTAAATGGGTTTAAGAACACGTTTAAGCTAAGTAAATTCAAAAGAAAAAATTGATACTGGAACGAGGGAACCGTGGGATCCCTATCAGTGTCACTCTAATTGACTTTAACATTCCCCATAATAATTAAACAACCATAATCTTAGGAAGCACTTGATTTGACATCAGGACTTGACACCTTAGAAAACTTAAACTCGCTACGATAAGGAGCTTGGAGTTAGCATTGTGGGCAGCATGGCCATCTTCAACAGCAAAATATGTCCACACCAGCTAAACCATTCCTTAGAATTAAATAAATGAGTCATCGAATTTTTAGGTTGTCTACATAGTGAAATAGAATCCTCAACTTATCTTTAGGTACTTGTATAGCCCAACTATACAATATAAGCCTTAACCTGTTTTGGGATACTGAGTTTGTCGTTCGTCTTCATCACGAGCTAAATCCTCACATCTTCTAGACTCTTTGTGTGATAGTTGTTAACCTCACTTTTGGTTGAGGTTTAGTTTTCCCTATTAAGTAGCCTAAGTTCTATCCATAGGTTTTCCTGTTGACTATTCCTATAAAGCTAGAAAAGGAACCCTCACCTTTAGAAACTCTAAACTCTTATTTTCTCAACTTGAAGTTTCATATACTTGTCCTAACCTTTAGCACATAGTAGGTGGGGCCACTATAGAGGAAGCTCAAGGGGAGTCCCCATAGGACTGCTTGGCCTTAAGGTTGACCCTAGGTGTTGGTCTGAAGCTAAATCACTTACTTGCACCCACTTTCACTCACAACCCCAAAGCCTAGATTTGTTGACTTTGATCCCTTGACCTTTTGGGAAACTCATGTAGATGGTCCCCTAGATCCATTGGACCTAGACTAGGGTTTAGCTAAGACTAGTACATAGAGGATCCGAATGGGGATTTCATTGGTGCATAGCATATATAAGCCGGTTGGCACCCCAATTCTGCCAAAATATCCAACTTAGCCTTTTGCCCCAAAATCTACCCAAATTACCTAAATGCCCTTGAAACCATAAATTTAACCAAAACTCCCAAATTCATCCAAAATAGCCACACAGATTCAAAAATTCATCTCAAATCATTTAAAACTACCCAAATTGCCCAAAACATCCCAAAAAATCCAAAATTACCATAATACCATCAAATTTGCCAAAATTACCAAAAAACCCTTGGTAGCCCAAACTTTCCAAAACCATCAAAATCATTTGAAATGTCACCAAAACTAATTTGAACCCATTAATTAAATTTATTTTGGCCAATTTGACCACTTTGACCAAAAAACCTCAAATTGCCTTTAAAGGCCCAATTTCTACAAATTCACCTAACATACCAATCAATTTGGCCCCAATCTCCCCAGTCTCAACTCTAAACTCAAATTCATATTTCATATGATCATCCCAAAAAATCCAAAATTACCATAATACCATCAAATTTGCCAAAATTACCAAAAAACCCTTGGTAGCCCAAACTTTCCAAAACCATCAAAATCATTTGAAATGTCACCAAAACTAATTTGAACCCATTAATTAAATTTATTTTGGCCAATTTGACCACTTTGACCAAAAAACCTCAAATTGCCTTTAAAGGCCCAATTTCTACAAATTCACCTAACATACCAATCAATTTGGCCCCAATCTCCCCAGTCTCAACTCTAAACTCAAATTCATATTTCATATGATCAATTAAACAAAATAAAAGCCTAATTGATCCATTCTTTGCGCGCAATTTTGATCCAAGTTAATCCCCTAATTTTGACCCTATGATTTATTCTCACCTAATTGAACCATATGATCCACTCAATTGCCCCAGTTTGCATCCCAAATTCTTCATAAGAATCATACACATCAAATTGGACCTTCAATTGGCCATAGTCAATCCTCAATTTCAATTAATTTAAACCCACATTCAAAATCCAGAAATTTGCCCCAAATTGGCAAGGTCTAAAAATTCCACAAAATTGAATGCCCTAACTCCAAAATTGACACCCAAATTATGTTTAAAACTCCTTATGACATTCATCTGGACCGTTTTGAACCATCAATTTGGACCTAACCCAACCATAGCCTAATCTAAACCCAAGTCTAACCCAACACTTCCAAATTGACAAAATGCCCAAAATCCTCCAAATTGAACCTCAAAACTAATTCAAAATCACTCCAAATATTTTCTAAACTCCTCATGAAAATCAT
>NW_018165807.1:11007-21339 GCF_001263595.1 Phalaenopsis equestris
ATAGCCTAACCCAAACCCAACTCTTTTACCCATCTTGACCCAAATTGAACCCCTTCACAAAAATTGACTTAGCCATGCCAAAGTATCCAAATTAATGTCACCACAGCCACCATTTGGACTTTATTGACCACCTTAAACACACCTAAACCACCTAAGCTATAATTCAATGGTCCCTTGATTTAAGGGATCTTAACCCTATTTGGGCCTTAATTGAAAATACTTTGCCATCATCACTTGCCATTGGGAGTGAAAAATAATTAATTCTTTCCTGACCTTCTTAAGCAAAGAAGTGACTAAACTCTGGCTAGCCACCTCCTCAGCCATAAAAAATAACCACCCAAAGGAGCTCCCGTTGGCCAAAATGTAAAATTAAACTCACCTGAGCTGACCAAGTCTAATTGGTCACTAGAACTCTTCATCCCTCCACTTAAGCATCAATTTGCACCAACCAATTGACCCTAGTGGCCATCTCAATCCCTTTTATTTAATCAGCCCCCTCCTTGGCCAAAGGAGAGCTAATAAAAATCCTAAGGGAAACTCTGCCAAAATCTCACCAGAGACTCTCCAAGCATTCTTAAGCTCAATCAACCATCCTCGCACTCTGGTTCCCTCTGTGAGAGTTCAATTTTGAGCTCAAAATCAGACCTAAATCAAGACATTCTTCTCCATAACTCCTTAGTGAACCAAACTCAAATTAATTGTGCACACACCATCTCCACAGTGAAAGGAGTTCATCCCCCACAAATGCCCCCTCTCAAACAGCCTACAAACCTCGCACTAAACCAACACCTGAAATTGAGTTTGATCAAAATCATAGCTATACAATTCACTAAGGCACATGAATTCATCTGGAGGTTTGTTGGACTCAACCAAAGCTATCATAACCATCTGATTGAGGCCTCCCCTCACAGACAAAGGTATTGAGCTCTAACCCTAGCCTGAGCTTCTTTTGATTCTCCATTTGTAATGGCTTGATTTCATACTTGATTAACAATTTAGATGTGTTCATCTTGAGTCGATGAAGTTTTAGAAACAAACGCCTTGCAATTTTGTTGAAGCAAAGCAAAGATCTTATTGTTTTAGTGTGAACGGTTGTCAGGCTAAGTCATCTAAGGACGATAACAAGGAGCTGTTCGATTGCACTTTTATTTAATCAACGAAGGAGATCGAGCTTGATGAATCTTTGAAGCGAAAAGGCAAGCTGCGTGGCAGTTGAGGTGGATGGTGAAATTAAATGGCGGAGAGCCCAATGTGAGCTTGGAGCTGTCATAGGATGAGGTGGTATCACGTGGATAAGTAGAAAAATATGGATTTTTTTAATTTATTTTAGTACCTGAATTTCAAACATTTATATCTTTTTCTAGAAAAATCATAAAAATAAAAAAAAAACCCCTTGCTAGTTGAAAATAGGAGAATAATGTGGACTAAAAATAAAAATTATTTACCAAGTATATGATTTTTAATTAATTAAATACCCTATGTGGTATTTCAATTCTCCACGACTAAATATGACTCAGGCTTGAAATTTCTAAGGTTTATTCCTCATCACAGAGTGGATGGTTTTCATTTAGTGGATGTTCTCCATTTTTTTCAAGGTCAGAATCATCTCTATGCTTCTAGCCCTAATTTTCAAGCTAGGGTGGCCATTTTGGCTTATTTCAATAATACAAATCAAAAAATCATTTGGAATTTTATGAGGATAATTTTAGTAGGTGTCATGTGATCCGAGAAATCTAAGAAAAATATTATGATGTTTTGAAATATTTTGTACATTTTTATATTTAATCAAATGTAAACCCTTGTGTTAATTTATGTAAATTATATTCTTATCAAAAACTGACAAAATCAATTCCACATTGTGCATAAAAATCATATTTACTTACTGTAATAATTCAAAAAATTATTTGACTTAGCTTAATCACTAAAATTGATCTTTAAAAAAACTTTGTATTTTTGTAAAAAAATAATTATAATAAATTAAATAAGCTTAGAAAAATGACTAAAAATAGTTTTCTGAGTTCCTTGTGATCAAGGGCATTTAATAAAAAGAAAATCTATTTTTTGTGAAAATATGTCATTTTCAAAGTGTATTTTAAATTAGAAATAATTAAATAATTAAAAATTTCTAATATATAAAAATATTTCAAAATGTGTACAAGCTTTCCCTGATCACTTAGAAGTCAATAGGATATTTTTCCTAATTTTTATAAGTCAAACATAAATTTTAAAAGCTTAAAAGTGAATTTTCCGTATTTTCTCATTAAAATAACTATAATAAATAAATTAAGATTTATAAAAATACAAAATTTGATTCTCTAAATTTAATAAACTCAGAGAGGTCTAATAAAAATATAAAAATAATTTTGGTAATTAAAACGTTGTTTTCTATTTAATTAAATCATTGAAATTGATCCAAAATTAAATAATAAAATTCATCAAATTTTTATTAGGTGTTTCTCTTACTCAAGGAAACCTCTAATAATTTTGTCATAAATAAAAACTTTATTTTAGATAATTAAATAAATAAATTTTGAAAACCCTATTTCCTAAATTTAAAAACACAAAGAAAAACCACATTATTCTCTTCTGATGTTTCTGTTAACTCATGGATATGCCACTTTGAATGCTCAAGTGATCTGAGTTATGTTTAATGAGTTATGAGGTAAAATGACCTAAGGGTAAAATAGTCATTTTAGATTTTGGTTCTTAATCAAAATTTAGGGTTAACCAAGGGAAAAATGGGAAATTTTGATCTAAATGAATATGATTGGATGATTGAAATACAATGGGTCTAAAAGGTATAAACTCACTCACCTCTTTTGCACAACATCAACAAGATCATAATTCTCCTAACCTTCATGACTTGGAAGTCAACTAAGATCAAATGATTCTTAAGTGATGGGCTTAAGATAGAAAAGATGATAATTTACTTATGTTGAGCCTAAGATTGATGATGATGTGATCTTTCAATAAGAATACACATCACTTAAATCGAAATTTTGATAATCGCCATTCCACCTAACATGAATATTAAAGTCTTAGTAGTGACATAGGCTCGATATCTACATTCAATTGATCGGATTTATAAGATAACATGATTGGTGATTAACATCCTTAAACACTACAAGCCTGACTTTAAATTAGGGAACCACAATCTTAAATGTCTTAAACTTGTCTTATGGGCACCCACTCAACTTTTAAATGAAACATCAATTGATTAATTAGGTATTCTATCCTCAGGATAATTAAATTGTTAATTTTCATTGAGCAACTGGGTCGTCACACTTCAACCTCGGATGATTAATAGAAAAATATGATAAGTCTGAAATGAACTCGGAATATTTCAACAAATCTTCAAACTGGTCTAGGGTCATGCCTTGAGCAATTTGAAATCCATAGGACATTCTGAAGGGCAAATTGTACTTGCCATGTTTTTGTTTTAAAACCATCTACTAGGATATTTTGAGATTCAATATAGTCGCAACTTGGGGTTTAGTAGCTAAACCTTCATCTACTCATGCAATTTAAATTCCCTGCAAAATTATATACATGCTTTGCAAGTACTAACCTTTCAGGTGGAGAAATGAGAAGAATCGACAGGTACACATTTTAAATTATTGCATTGACCTTTTGGTACTTCAAGCCTCAATTTTGTATGTCAAACAATGATGTCACCCTGCATGAAAACCCAAACTGCTACGATAGTCGTAAAACCAAAAATAAAACTAAAAATCAATCAAGATAAAATTTACCGCCAATACATTTAGAATATAAGATAATTCAAAATTTAATCACAAACATCATAGAACAAAAATTACAACTAAATTAAAATGTCTCTATTGGATGATCGGGAATCCCTCCGGGGAGTTAACTTACGGTAGCTAACGAGATTTCCCACTGTCTAAATGAAGGTATGGAACGCATTAAGTTTAGTTTAGTAAATTAATTTAGACTAAGTGAATCCAATAAAAAATAGTAGTGTGGTGGTTCCCGATTGAGGAAACAGTATGATCTTAATCGGTGTCGTTCTAATCAACTTTAATATGCTCCATAATATTTAAATAACCATGACCCTTAGGGTCATTTGATTTGAAATCATTACTTGACACATTAGAAAACCTGAGCTTGCCGTGAAGAAGAGCTTGGAGCTAGCATTGTGAGCGGTACGACCATCTTTAACAGCAGAACATGTCTACATCAGCTAAGCCATTCCTTAGATTTAAACAAACAAGCCATAGGACATCGAGATGGTTTTCTTATGCAACATAAATCCTCACTCAAAAAATGTCTACATTTCTATAGGACTTTGTATAGCTCTACTGTACAATTTAAGCCCTAACTCGTCTTAGGATTCTGAGGTTGTCATTCGTCACGACCTAAATCCTCATATCTTCCAGGCTATTTATGTGATTGTTTCACGTGAGTGTAAGCCGTAATTATTAAAATTGGTAGGATGAAACATTTAAATATTTCTCTCCAAAACTAAAGCCAAATCATAGGGTAGCTTGGGAAGTCACAGACGTTCTCCTCCGGATCTATCACATCCCCTAGTATCTTCCTTTGGATTCAAAATTTTTTTTTCCAAATTAGAGTCGTTTCCCTATCAGGCGTCTTTGTCTGACCTCATTGAAAAATCCTATTCTTTTGACCTCTTTGAAGATAATATTCCCTGATTTTTATCGAGATTTTTCTTAGGTGACTTTGGTTACCTGAGATGCGATTAACTATAGGGGCTTGCCCTTATAAGAGGCTTTTCCAAACCCGGCTTAATATAAACCCTATTTAATTCTTCATATCAAATAGAGGAATCTGTCGGCTTATAACTAAAATTGGTTTTTGTAGACCAAACAGATGTCATATATTTCGTAGTTTAATTTATCTAGCTTTACCCTCAAGTATTGTTTTTATCTTTTGGGATAAATACATGGCTTGAGGTATAGTGCTCTTTCATTTAAACTATGAAGGGTATGAAATCAATTTGATTTCATATTTTTCTAAACTTATATTTATATGTAAATTAATTGTCTTTCCGAAGCGGACGACGTGATTTTGATTCCAGTGGCCGACAACTTCCAACAGACAACTACTTAACTAAAATTGTGCCGATAATTGTCTCATACAAACGTAAGACCTAGTTAATAAAATTGGTAGGATGAAACAGTTAAATAATTTCTTCCTTGAAATTGAAGTCAAACCATAGGATAGCTTGGGAAGTCACTAAGGTCCTGCTCAGGATCCATGACATCCCTTAGTTCTTCTTTCTTTAGATTCCAAAAATAAATGTTCCAAATTTGAGCAATTCCCATTTCACACCTCTTTATCCAATCTTTTGGAAAGCCTTGTCCCTTGAACTCCTTGAAGGAATATATCCCTTGATTTTTATTGACAGTTTTCTTAGTTGACTTTAATTATCTAAATTGTAATTAACTATAAAGACTTACCCCTATAGGAATCTTTCAAGAACCCAGCTTAATACAAACTCTATTTAATTTTTTGTATTAAATTGGGGAACTTGTCGGTCAACCTAAAAAAAATGGTTTTCACAGAATTAAACGGGTGTCATAAACTCTTTAGTTTTTTTAATTGAGCCTTACCAGTAAGTAGTGTGTATGCCCTTCTAGATGGTTTCATTGCTTGCAGTATTAGGTGCTTTTATTTAAACTACTGAGGATATAAGATTGGTTTGGTCTTATATTTTACAAATTTAAAATACTAATTTTTGCCAAATTATCTATATAAATTAAATTAAACCAGGCGTCAAGATATCATTCTGGCAACCGATAATTTCTAATTTGGTGACCGACAGCTTCTGGCGACTCCATTGGGGATGAGTATCTCTCTCTATTTAAATCAGGGAATCTTGTCTCATACATCGATAATGTGTCCACACCTCTTATGGATCAAATAACCTTCTTCCATTAACATACTTCACCCATTTCTTTCTTGGGTAAGTACGGTCAACTCTTCCGGACATTAGGATTCTCTGTTGATCTCTGGATACTGTTAATATGTAAAGTACAACAATAATTGAGATTATATTTCACCTATATTTCCTTACTTTAGAACAAAACCAAAAACTTGATCCTCAAGAAAAATTAAAATTTAATTTTTAATTTATATATATTGGGATACTACACAACTATACATATCATTATCAAGTAATATAAGACTTTTTGATTAAGACCTGAATATCAAACCCACAGGGAGAATACACAAGCTTCACTATTGAACAGAAAACTTTCTATTTTTAATAAAAAGATAATTATCTAAACTAAAGATGATTTTTGTACTAATGAAAATTTAAATATTTTTGGTATTTTCAATATTTTGATAGAACAATAACAATTTTAAAAAATAACTAGAGTTTTTGTGAAGAAAAGCACTAAATATAAAAATAACTTTCTTCTTCGAATCAATAATAAATATAGCGATTCTATTCTGGAAGTATGCAAATTCTGTTGTGCCAAATAGGAGCAGTAATATTCTTTACGCTTACAAGAGGTTATAAAAAACATTAGCTAATTTAAAGTTTGAAGAGTTTTGAGGACCGGCTAGGCAGTGAAGATACTAGCTCTCACTCTAGAGGTCCCTCAATTCCCTCCACCTAGGGCCTAACATTCTTGTATCAGAACCTAACATTCTCGTATTAGAACCTAAAACAATAAACCAAGTTGGGGGCCTTTAAACTGCACTTTAAAGTCCTCTAACTCTACATCTTTCAATGAATATTTTTCTATTTATTTGCACTCAATCATATGAACTACATTCTCATTCGTACAACCTCATGTGATTCTTTACAATTGTTGACTTAGACATTACCAGCACGATTCTTACATGTTCTCACAACAAAATTTAACATCTGGATTGGCGAAATCAAGAAGTAAAAGAAGTGCATAAATTTAAATCATCACAACTTCTTTCATCATTGAAGATCAATACTATCCACAACTTCCATCCAAAACTTAATACTTATTATTTTAAGAAGAAATAAAAAGATAAATACTCAGAATCCATGGAGAAAACATAACCACACTTTAGTTTAAAAAAAGAAGTCATTATCAAACCAACAACAAGTCTCAATTAAAATCAAATGTAGTCTCAAAACAAAAAGAAAAAAACTTATCTCAAGTCCTCCACCAAACTCTTGAAGTTCCTTTGATTATCTTCTCTTTACAATCACTCAAAATAAAATAACATAAAGGATAAAATAAAAATAAAAGTGGTGCCTGAAATTCTCTCCGAACTAACTCCCCAAACGAGAACTTTCAATCCCTTCTAATACTTTTAAGACTCACATTTTTTCGGACATTTTCAAGACCTCTTTCAAAGTCCCAATCTTCTTTCTTTTATAATTTTACAAAAGGTGCCTTGGTTTCTTTTCAAAATATGTCTAGATTCAATGTATTTCCCCAAAAGATGCATCCTTTCATGATAATTTCCATCCATGGTGGTTATAACCACCAATTAAGCCAATGGGTGCCTCGAAAACCTCTTCAAAATTTGTAGAAATCAAATTTACTCGTCCAATAACTACCACTAGCGCTTAAGCGCGAGGCCTCTGGTGCGTAGGCGCGACATTCTCTGTTTAACTGGTGTTTAAGCACCGGATCTCGCGCTTATGTGCCAAAACACTTTCGTACATTTTTCACCTTTTTGCTCCAAATTTGATCACTTTTCAGTCCTTTTAGCATTGTCACCCTTTTTACCTGTATCTGCAAGAAAAACACAAAAATACATTCAATTAAAGTGCAATATCTAAAAAGTAGGTATAAAAATGTGTCTAAAAATACAATATATTTTAGGTGTATCAAAATCCCCCAAACATAAAATGTTACTTGTCCTCAAGTGACACTTCAATCTTTTAAAAATAAATATGTATGATATGTATATGAGTTTATTTAGCAATTACTAAAATATTTATTTAGAAATATAGCAGTCTAATTTTGAAAAAATATTCAATAAATGAGATCAACTTAAAGTTTAGAAATTTTTAAAAAAAGTTTAGAAATTCTTAAAGTTAAGAAACATAAAAATATGAGTTTCTATCTAATTCAGAAATATTTTGTAGATTTTCCAAATTTAGAATTTAGTTCTTTCTCCACTTAAAAATTTTTATTAAAAATAATTTTACTTACTATATTATATCAATAAGCTTAAGACTTTCTCAAGTCTTACACTTTAAAAAGATCAAATGTAGAACCAATTTTTGATTAGGCACTAATCCTCAAGCTTGTCCTTCCCAATTTATTTCCTCTTTTTCTTTTTCTTTTTCTTTTTCTTTTGTTTCTTTTTTTTCTTTTCCTTTATTTTCTTATCTTTCTTTTTTTTTCTTTTCTTTTTCAGGCAAGGATTACTATATCTGGATAAGCCTTTAATGATTTTAAATTCCACTTCTTGTTCACTAAAGCAAAGTCTTGATATAAGTCTTTTACTTATAAATATAATAATTGTTTTGAATTTTTTTTTAATAAAAGAAAATTAGGTATTAAAAATTAAATTCTAAATTATCTACGCTTTCAAAAATATAATTTTTCTTACTAAAGATAGTTACTTATATTACTTATTTTCTCATCAAAAAACTTTTTAACTTAAAGTTTTTCTTCATTACTAAAAAATTTAACTAAATTTTCTTACTCATTTCTAAAATCAAATTTTAATTCCCTAATGTGAATTCATATACATAATCAAATTTTTTCTTTTCAAATCAAATTCACTTGTAGCATATTTGAGAATAGATAAAATTTCAGTTTTGAAAATATTTTTCATCCCCCCAAACTTAAATTTTTAACAGATTAAACAATTTAGCATCAGATATATATAAGAAGAAATGAAAATTTAAAATAACATAATAACAGGAATTTTTAAACCCTAATGATACAAGTATAAAACTAAAAACATGAGTAAAATTAATTTTTTATCAAATTTTCTTTATTTTAATTTCAATTTAACATGTAGAGATTCAATAGACTTCTAAGTTGTGGGTATAAACATAAAAGTAAACTAACACACTAACTTGATTTCACGTTCTCAGCATAAAAACAAACACACTAACATGATAAAAGGAAAATACAGGGTAGTACTTTCAAAAATTTAAATTTAAGATCCAACTTAGCTAGATTTTCAACTTTTATAACCGATATAGAATTAAGTTAAGTTCTAAACTAACTAAATAAAAAAACTCACAACAGTTACTACCCTATAGTTTTAAGAAAACTACTAACTAACACAAAAATTATAATACAACGTCGTAGGTTGAGGTGGCACCGCACGTTTAAATAGATAAATAGGGATTTAGTTAATTCTAAAAATGACCCTAAACTTTAAAAATTCATATCTTGGTGTAGAAAAATCGTAAAAATAAAATAAAAATGCCCTCTTGCTCAATGAACAGAGGAGAACAATGGGGAAATAAATTTAAGTCCACGTGATGCATATTTTATTTTTAATTAATTAAATACTGATTTGGATGTTTTGATTCTCCATGCATGTAGTAGTATCATAATGGCTTGAAATTTTAGCATGTTTTTGCCTCTGTCTTAGGAAAAATTACCTGATTTTTTCAAAGTCAGAGGAGGTCCTTAGACAGAGAATCATGTTTTTCAAGTTTGTATGCATTATTGGCTTAAATTAATCATGGAAATTAGCATATTGCTTGGGAAAATCCAGGAAACTTTTGGAAGGTTTACTATGACCAAAGAACCCTTAAGAAAATTTCTCATGAGCCAAGTCATTCAAAGTACACCGAATATTCACAAACCCTAAATCACTAGAATAATTAACTTTGAAAATTATAAACAACAAAATGACTTGATTTTCTATCTCTGTTTTTTTTAAGGATCCAGAGAACTCACCATAAAATTTTTCAAAGCATTTTGAGTCCATTTGATGGCCTAAATTGATTTTTCAAGTTAAATATCTTTTTTGGGACATAAATGATTTTTAAAAAATCAAAATATAACTCAAACATTTATAAAAACTTATTTTTTTTTAAGTTCTTTGTGATCAGGGATACTTTCTAACAATAAAATGGAGCTTAAAATAAAAACTTGATTTTTAACCTATTTTAAATATTTATCCTAACAAAATATATAAATTTCTGAAAGATGGTATAAATGGTCCCTTGAAATCTAATCCACAAAGATGAAATATTTCAACTTCTGACATATGATTGAGGGGCATCTCATATCTTCTAGAAATATTGCCTACTCTTTGACATCTATCACAAGTTTTGATATAAGCATTAACATCTCTAAAAATTGTAAGCCAATAAAATCCAGATTGTAGAATTTTGTATGTTGTTTTATCAACACCAAAATGTCCCCCAAAATCAGA
>NW_018165807.1:21721-28416 GCF_001263595.1 Phalaenopsis equestris
GTTGTACAATTAATTTGAGTTTCATTATGAGTTTTACTAGCATATTAAATAACATTGAAAATTTTATCATATCTTTGTCCTAAAACAACTCCAACAACATAATCACTTGTATCACACATTAGTTCAAAGGGTTTTTTCCCAATTTGGTCAAACTATAATTGGTGTAGTGATTATTTTTTTTTTAATAATTTAAAAGCTTTTAGGCATTCCTCATCAAAATTGAAAATTGTGTTTTTCTCCAGTAAATAGCATAAAGGCTTAGCAATCTTAGAAAAGTCCTTAATATATCACCTGTAGAATCCAACATGTCCTAAAAACTCCTACTCCCTTGCATTTATTGAACAAGGTAAATTAGTGATCACTTGAATTTTAGCTGGATCTACTTCCATACCATTTTCTGATATTTGATGACCTAACACAATTTCTCCTGCTACCATAAATTGGCATTTTTCCAGTTAAGGACTAAATTTGTTTCTTTACAGCACTTAAGAACATTAGAAAAATGTTTTAAATATGAGTCAAATGAAGTTCCAAATAATGAAAGTCATACATAAAGACTTCAATCCCTTTTTCAATTAAAACTCAAAAAATTGCCATCATACATCTTTGAAATGTAGCAGGGGCATTACATAAACCAAAGGGAATTCTTCTAAATGCAAAAGTACCACAAGGACTGGTAAATGTTGTTTTCTCTTGATCCTCAAGAGATATTTGAATTTGGCGCTAACCGGTATAACTATCTAGAAAATAAAAGTATTTATGTCCAGCTAGTCTATCCAACATTTGATCTAAAAAGGGTGTAAAATGATCTTTCATAGTAGCAAGATTTTATTTTTTATAATCAATGCATATTCGCCATCCTGTAACTTGTCTAGTATGTATTAACTCATAATGCTCATTCATAGTTACAGTTACTCCTCCTTTCTTAGGAACACAGTGAATTGGACTAACCCATGCACTATCTAAAATAGGGTGGATAATTCCAGCATCTAACCACTTTAAAATTTCTTTCTTAACAACTTCTTTTGTAACAAGATTTAATTTCCTTTATGGATCAGCCTTGGGTTTGCAGTTTTGTTCCAGATTAATTCTATGCATACAAATTGAAGGACTGATTCCTTTAATATCAGCAATAGTCCATCCGAAGGCTTTCTTAAAATTTTTCAGAACTTTCATCAGCTTTTCTTCTTTTTCTTTTGTTAACTTCGAGGAAATTATAACAGGTAAAGTCGAGGAATCTCCTAAAAAGACATATTTTGAATGTTCAGGAAGTAATTTCAACTCAAGTTATGGAGGTTTTTCAATAGATGGACAAAATGATTTATCTTTTTCTATTGTGTCCAAAATTTCAAAACTTTCTTGAGCATAGCTTGAATCTTCATTAGAAAGCTTTAAAAATTGATCTAATTCCTCTTCTTGCTCATGTTCCAATTCTTTTTCTTCATATTTTTTTTCATAAGTAGTCTTGAAATAGCATTCGCTCGGATATTTTATAATATCCATTCTATAACATTCATCATCTTTACGTTTCGCAGGGTATTTCATTGATTTTGAAATGTTAAAAGTAACAATTTGATCATTGACGTGCATGGTTAATTCTCCTTTCTGCACATCTATCATTGCTCTTCTTATGTCTAGGAAAGGTCTCCCCAAAATGATAGGTATCTCTTTATCTTCCTCCATATCTAGCACAATGAAAACAACAAGAAAGATAAATTGATCTCATAAAATTTGTCTCCTATTGCACGTAGAATTGTGAAGCTACCAGGATCTTAAAGCTTTTCAGGAATTTTTTTTTGAATTATAGCGCTGCACTCCTCACTAAGTGAAATAGTCTCATTATCTTCAAACTTCTTTTTCCTGTTAAGAATATACTTCAAAAACTGTACATTGCTTGACATTTGTTCTAAGGCTTCAGCAAATGGAATATTGATTGTGAGCTTCTTAAATATTTCTAGAAATTTTGAAAATTTTTTATCCAACTTCTGTTGTTGATGTCTTTGAGGAAATAGAGGTGGTGGTAATTCTAAATCGATCTTCATTTGAGAAATAGGTTTTTCTAGGTCTTGAGAAATATCTTCATCAGAATTTTCAATTTCTTTTCTCTCTTTCTCAACTTGAATCCCAAATTTCTTATGCTTCTAAGTTGTATAGCCTTAACTTGATCTTTATTATGGTATTTTGGATTTGATTCAGTATTACTAGGAAGTGTTCCTTGGGATCTATCACTTAATTAACTTACAATTTGCCGAAGTTGATTCTCAGTATTTCTAATTGTAGCTCCTTAACTTTGTAACTGATTACCCATTTGTAACACCACTTCTTCTATAGACAACTTCTTATCCTTAAATTGTGTATTACTGTTGATTCCTGGAGGATAAGTAGATATATAATTATTTTTCCCTTGGTTGTTCAATTTCCCAATGGGTTTACTTGATTGTTCCCCCATTGCTGGTTATTACCACCCAAATTATTATTCTAGTTAAAGATGGGTTGGTTCTTCCAACCAGGTTATCATAATTGGAATATAGGTTATTTTGCTTATTAATTATGGCATTTAAAGTTTCTAATCATGTTTGATAATCTACCATTTGGCCTAATAAATTCTTTTCAATGATTGGAATTGGTTGAGAAAAATTCATTCCAAATTGGTCTAACTTCCTTAAAATCACAGCAACTTGATTTGCTAACATAGTAAATGCATCAATTTTGTGAATATTGGCTACTTTCTTTGAATTCACCCTCTAAGAAGCACACTAAAAATTATTGGTAGCCATCTCTTCAATTAAATCATAAACATCATTAAATGGTTTTGACATCAATGAACCACCAGTAGCGCATCGATAATAGATCTATGAGAACTAATTAATCCATTATAAAAGGTTTGAGTTATTAACCAATCTAGTATAGCATGGTGTGGACACTTTCTTAAGAGTTCATTAAATCGTTCCCATGCTTCATAAATAAATTCCCCTTCAAACTGATTAAAAGATGTATCATCATTTCTAAGCTACACAGTTTTTTATAGTGGAAAATATTTAGCAAGGAATTTTTGTGCTAAATCACACCAAGTTCTGGTAGATCGAGGTGCTGACGAATTCAACCACATCTTAGCTTTATCCCTCAGTGAGAAAGGAAATAACCTAAGTCTCATTAAACTAAGTCTTATGGCATCATCTGAAACACCATCGTATTTAAATGAAGCACACAATTCTAGAAAATTGGAAAGATGTAAATTTGGCTCTTCAGTTGGTGATCGCCCAAACTGATAATTTGATACCATTTGGATAATAGCAGGTTTAAGCTCAAATGAATTAGCCACTACAGTAGGTTTTTGAATACTACGATGAAGTTCATCTACAGTAGGGTTGGAATAATCTCTTAAAGGTCTAAACTCTTGGTGAATTTCACCATTCTGATTATTTGGTTTGCCATTTTTATAATTTTTTTTGGATTTTTCAGGATTTTATTTTCTTGGTGTTTCTTATTTTTCTAATAGTTCTTTATAATTCAGAATCGTAGGACACTAGTCCTTCAGAACACACTAGTCCTTCAGAACCAGTCCCTCAGAACCTTGACCA
Source organism: Phalaenopsis equestris (assembly GCF_001263595.1). NCBI lineage: Eukaryota > Viridiplantae > Streptophyta > Magnoliopsida > Asparagales > Orchidaceae > Phalaenopsis > Phalaenopsis equestris. The sequence goes on from NW_018165807.1 coordinate 25,303, forward strand.
CGCATTCCCCTACATAAAATAAAATAAATTAAAGTATAACATACAAAATGGGATACAATATTTAAAGTTTAAATAAGACTTTCTAAAGATAGAAATTTACTTAGTTTTCTTCTTCGGCAACGACACCAAAAACTTGATCCCGTACCTAATGCTTATGCAGATGTATAAATAAAATATTCAATAATAGTAAAGTCATATTTATCAACGCAAGTATATGTATCACTCAGGTAATACAGGGCTCTAATGGAGTCCTAGATATCGATCCCATAGGGAGTAATATTAGAGGCTACGAACTAAGACTTTAGAAAATCAATACTTAATCACGGTCTACATATCGTTATCAAGTAATATAAGACTTGTTGATTAAGCCCCAAATATCGATCCTACGAGAGGGAAGATTATGCAATATGCACTTTTTAGAATTTTTTTCTTTTTTAAAAAAAATAATTACTTAAAACTAAAAATGACTTTTTTTGTAGGAATTCAAAATTAAAATATTATTGGTGTCTTTGGTATTTTAACAAAACCGTAAAATAATAACTAAAGTTTTTGTACAAGAAAAGACTTAATATGAAAATATCTTTCATCTTATCATGAATCAGTAATAAGTATAGGAATTCTGTTGTGGAAGTATGCAAATTTTTTTGTGTCAAATAGGAGCAATAATATTTTTTACCCTTACTAGAGATGCTATAAAGAACATAGGCTAATTTAAAGTGTTTGAATAGTACTGAAGACCGGCTAGGCATGGTAGATTCTAGCTCTTGCTCTGGAGTTCCCTTGATTCCCTCCACCTGGGGGTTAACATTCTCGTATCAGAACCTAAAACAATAAAACCAGTTGGGGGCTTTAACCTGTCACTTTAAAGTCCTCTATCTCTACACCCATCAATGAATATTTCCCTATTTATTCACACTCAATCGTATGAACCACATTCTCATTCATACAACCTCATGTGATTCATTTTAGTTGTTGACTGAGACAATACCAACCCGATTCTTACATGTTCTCACAAAAATTTTTAACATCTGGATTGGGCAAATCAAGAAGTAAATGAACTGCATGGATTTAAATCATCACAACTTCTTCCAACATTAAAGATCAATACTCTTCACAACTTCCATCCAAAACTTAATTACTTAAAGAAGAAAGATAATGAAAACTACTCAAAATCCATGGAGAAAATAAAATTACACTTTAATTTAAAAGAAGATGCATTGTCAAACCAACAAGAAGTCTTGATTAAAACCAAAAGTAGTCTAAAACAAAACGATTAAAACTTATTTCAAGTCCTCCACCAAACTCTTGAATTTCCTTTGAATCTCTTCTCTTTTACAATCACTCAAGACAAAATAACAAAAAGGATAAAGTAAATAAAAAGTTGTTCCTGAAAATCTCTCCGAACTAACTCCCTAAATTAGAACTTTCAAAACTTACCAATATTTTTAGGACCCTTTTCTAAGTCCTCTCTTCTTTCTTTTATAGTTTTCCAAGAGGTGCCTTGGGATCTCTTCAAAATATGTATTGATTCAATGTATTTGTCCAACAAACGCATCCTTTCATGATAATTTTTTTCCATGGTGGTTACAACCACCTATTCATCCAATGGGTGCCTCAAAAACCTCATCAAAATTCATGAAAACTGATTTTACTCATCTAGTAACTACCACTAGCGCTTAAGCGCGAGGTCTGTATGCATGGGGTCTTGGTGCTTAGGCATGGCCTTCTTTATTTAACCAATGCTTAAGTGCTAGATCTGACACTTAGATGACAAAACTCTTTTGCACAAATTTCACCTATTTGCTCCAAATTCGATCCTTTTTCAGTCCTTTAAGCATTTTTTCAATTTTTACTTGTATCTGCAAGAAAAACACAAAAATACCTTCCATCAAAGCGTAATATCTCAAAAATAGGTATAAAAATGTGTCTAAAACACTAAATATTTTAGGGGTATCACATGGTGTGGACACTTTTCTAAGAGTTCTATAAATCTCGCTCATGCTTCATAAATAGATTCCATTTCAAATTGATTAAAAGATGGAATATCAGTTCTAAGCTTTGTTGTTTTTGATGGTGGAAAACATTTAGTAAAAAAAAATTGTGCTAAATCACCCCATGTTCTGATAGATCCAGGTGCTAACAAATTCAACCACATCTTAGCTTTATCCCTCACTGAGAAAAGAAAAAAACTAAGTCTTATGGCAGTATCTGATACACCATCGTATTTAAATGTAGCACACAATTCTAGAAATTTGGCAAGATGTAAATTTGGATCTTCCGTTGGTGATCCCCCAAACTGATTATTTGATACTATTTGGATAATAACTTGTTTAAGCTCAAATGAATTAGCCACTACAGTAGGTTTTTGAATACTACAATGAAGTTCATCTACAGTAGGGTTGACACAATCTTTTAACGGTCTAAACTTTTGATGAATTTCAACATTTTGATTATTTTGGTTTGCCATTTATGTAATTTTTTTATTTTTCAAAATTTATAATTTTCTTGGTTTTTCTCATTTTTCTAATTGTTCTTTATAATTCTGAATCGTAAAGCACTAGTCCTTCAGAACCTGAATTATGCATATACTAACATATAATAAAATAAATTAAAACAAAATAAAATAAGATAAGATAACTTAAAGTTTAAATAAGACTTTCTAAAAATAGAAATTTGCTTTCAAAATCAACTTCTCCCCGACAACAGCGCCAAAATACTTGATCGCTGGATACTGCTAATATGCTACAACAATAATTCAGATTATACTTCACTGATTTTTCTTAACGTTGCAACAAAACCAAAAACTTGATCCTGAAGAAAAATAAGAATTTATCTTTTAATTTATATATATTGTTATACATATCGTTATCAAGTAATATAGAACTTTTTGATTAAGAGATGAATATCGAACCCACAGGGAGAATACACAATATGCACTATTGAACAACAAACTTTTTTATTTTAATAAAATGATAATTATCTAAACTAAGGATGATTTTTGCAGTAATGAAATTTTAAATATTTTTGGTATTTTCAATATTTTTATAGAATAATAACAATTTAAAAAGATAACTAGAGTTTTTGTAGAAGAAAAACATTAAATATGAAAATATC
>NW_018165807.1:28559-49943 GCF_001263595.1 Phalaenopsis equestris
CGTCTAGGCATGGAAGATACTAGCTCTCACTCTAGAGCTCCCTCGATTCCATCCACCTAAGGGCTAACATTCTCGTATCAGAACCTAAAAAAATAAAACAAATTGGGGGCTTTAATCTGTCACTTTAAAGACCTCTAACTCTACACCCATCAATGAATATTTCCTTATTTATTTGCACTCAGTCATATGAACTACAATCTCATTCATACAACCTCATGTGATTATTTCCAATTGTTGACTGAGACAATACCAACCCGGTTCTTACATGTTCTCACAACAAATTTTAACATATGGATTGGCCAAATCAAGAAGTAAATGAGAAAAAAAACCACACTTTAGTTTAAAGAAGAAATCATTGTCAAACCAGCAACAAGTTTCAATTAAAACCAAAAGTTGTCTAAGAACAGAAAGACAAAAACTTATATCAAGTCCTCCACAAAACTCTTGAAGTTCCTTTGATTCTCTTCTCTTTACAATCACTCAAAATAAAATAACAAAAAGGGTAAAATAAAAGTAAAAGTGGTGCATGAAAAAATCTCTGAAGTAACTCCCCAAATGAGAAATTTCAAAACTTTCCAACTTTATCAGGACTAGCACATTTTTGGACCTTTTCAGGACTCTTTTCAAAGTCCTCTCTTCTTTCTTTTATAATTTTCCTAAAGGTGCCTTGGTTTCTCTTCAAAATTTGTTTAGATTCGATGTTTTTCCCCAAGAGATGCATCCTTTTTATGATAATTTTCATCCATGTTAGTTATAACCACCTATTTAGCCAATGGGTGCCTCAAAATCCTCTTCAAAATTCACAGAAACCAAATTTACTCATCCACTAACTGCCACTGGCGCAAAAGCGATAAGCGCAGGGCCTCTGACACTTAGGCGCGGCCTTCTCTATTTAACCGGCGCTTAAGCGCCACGCACTTATGCGCTGGATCTGACACTTAGCTGCCAAAGCTCTTTTGCACATTTTTCACCTTTTTACTCCAAATTTGGTTCTTTTTCACTCCTTTAAGCATTTTTCACCCTTTTTACCTGTATGTGGTAGAAAAACACAAAATATCTTCCCTTAAAGTGCAATATATCAAAAATAGGTATAAAAATGTGTCTAAAAATACTATATATTTTAGGTGTACCAGTAAGGCATCCAATTCTCTTTCTGGGGTTGATACCTAAATTTCAATTCCCATCTCGAGTCAGTACCTAAATTCTGATTCCCTCCTCTTGAGGTCAATTCCTTTTAATTCTCTTTTTGGGGTCAATACCAAAATTATGATTCCCATCCTCCAAAACTATTGCAATCAAAATCAAAGTTTTCTAACAGTAAAATTGAAATAGAATCTTCATCGAGATTCATCGTCGTCATTTTAAGAATTCTTTTCTTTCTAGTCCCCCTGAGAGTTGTGAATCCTTGGTTTGGTATGGATATTCACATGCCAATTCCCCAACAACAACAACTTTCACTCAATTCTACACTTCGCTATAACTTTGTTGACTTAGAAGTATTTGTTGGTTTTGTTGATCTCGTCGGTCAACGCCAATACGCGTCGTGTGCTTGCCCAACGCACCCCACTGGGGGTCCATTTATTGAGCTCACTTTTGGTTGAAGTCTAGTTTTTCCCTCCATAGTAGCTTAGGGTCTAGCCATAGGACATTCTTGTTGACTAATTCCAGAGGACTAGAAATGAACCCTCACCATTAAAAACTCTAAACTCTTCTTTGCTCAACTTTAAGTTCCACATATGAGCCCTAACCTATAGCACTTAGTAGGTGGGGTCAGTGTGGGGGAGCTCAAGATGAGTCCCCATAGGACTATTTGGCCTTAGGGTCAAATGTCTGGTGGTGTGGTTTTGGTTTCTTTCACTCACACACTTGCACATTACACTTCCACCCACTACCTTAAGTGTATGCCTACCTAGCTTTGACCCCTTAACCCTTTGGAAGACTCATATAGATGGTCCCCAAGACCCACTAACCCTAGGCTAGGGTTTAGTTAAAACCCATACATGGAGGACCTAAAGTAGAGGATTTCAATGGTCCATGGCTCAAGTAGGGTGATTAACGCTCGAATTTCACCAAAATCTCCAACTTGGTTTTTTCCCCAAATCTATCCAATTAACCAAAATGCCCTTGAAACTCCAAAATTGGATAAAATTCTCAAAATTAGTCAAAATATCCAAATTTATCCAAAAGTAATGTCAAGACATTTAAAACTAGCCAAATTGCCCAAAACATCCCAAAATTTTCAAAATTAACAAAATATCCCTAATTTAGCCAAAATTACCAAAATATTCGTGGTGGCCCAAATTGTCCCCAAACCTCCAGAATTACTTAAAATGTCTCTAAAATCAATTTCAAACACTCATTGAGTTCAATTTGACCAATTTGGCCTATTTTGACTAAAAACCCCAAATTGTCTTTAAAGGCCCAATTACCCTAATTCACCCGCAATGTCCACCAATTTGATCCAAATTTCCCCCAGATTCAATTCTAAACTCAAATTAATTATGTAAAAGCTTAACTTAAACAAAATCCAAGCCCAATTGACTCACATTGGAATCCAATTTCAACCAAAATAAAGAAGCCCTAATTTGACCCAAATTCAAAATCTCACTCAATTGAACCCCAAAACTATCTAATTTCCCCAATTTTGCGTTATAAACTCTTAAAAACACTTCCACATATTAAAGTGAACCTTAAATTGTCCTTTTTCAAGCCTTAATTCCTCTCAAAACCAACTTGGACCAAAACTCCCAATTTTGCCCAAATTGGTCATGTCTTAAAATTCAACAAAATTGAACCCCATTGCTCACAAAGTTCCAATGAATTTCTATCCAAAACTCCTCATGAGAATACGTAGGACCAATTTGAACCATAAATTGGGCCATAGCCAATCTTTAGCCCAACTCAAACCCCAAGTCTAACCCAACACCCCCAAAATTGACCAAATGCCCAAATTCCTTCAAATTGACCCACCAAATCAATTCAACGTCACTCCAAATCTTTTCCAAAATCTTTCGGATAATCATATACACCAATTTTCTCAATCAATTGAGTTAAATTTCATGGATAACTTGTCGTAACCTTTTTATATGCTCAGTTTTATCAAGTTGACACCACTACTTGAAAACTTTAATTACCGATAATGGTACTATCGACACTATTTTCGTTATGGGGGAGAGTTGCCCGTTGGAAATCATCGACCACTGGAATTGGAATCTCATCATTCACTTTGGAAAAGCATTTTAAAATAAATTGATCTCATATTTTTGTAGCTTAAATGAAATAGCACTTCACCTAAAGCTATGCATCTATCTCGAAAGATAAACACAAGGCTTGATCAAATAAAGTAAGAAATTTATGACGTCCGTTTGATCTGCAAAAGTATTTTTATTTTTAAGCCGAAAAGTTCCCATATTTAATATTAAAAATTAAAAAGTTTATGTTAAGCTGGGTTCAAAAAAGTTTCTTAAAAAAGCAAGCACTTATAGTTAATTACATCTTATATAACCAAAGTCACCTAAGAAAGCTCTCAATAAAAATCAAGGGATATTGTTTTCAAGAATTTCAAATGATAAGACTATGATAAGACTTTTCAAAGAGTCAAAGAGATCGGATGAAGAGGTTAGGATCCTACGGTTCCCTCAAATTGACACCACTATTTGCTTTTGGATTCATTTAGTACAAATCAATTTACTAAACTCAACTTAAAGAGTTCCATAGTTTCCTTTAAATCGTGGGAAATCTCATTAACAACCGTAGGTTACCTTCTCCGAAGGATTCACAATCATCTGATACAGACATCTTAATTTAGGTGTAATTTTTGTTTTGTTATTTTGTTTGTGATTAAATTTTTAGTTGTCTTATATTTTAACTATTATGGCAGTGCATTTTATCTTGTTTAAATTTTAGTTTTGATCTTATTTTTAGTTTTGACATGCAGGGTGACTTTAAACATACAAGTAAGAAACAAGAGGTACGAAAAAGTAAATGCAATAACATAAATGTGTAACAGTCGATTCTTCTCGCTCCTCCACCTGAAAGGTTAGCTTTGGAAGCATGTATATAATTTTACAAGGAATTCAAATTGCAAGAGTAGATGAAGGTAAAACAACCAAACCCCAACTTGTGACTTCGTTAAGTCTCAAAATATCTTAGTGGATTTTAGAACAAAATACACCAAATTCAATTTTCCTTTCAAAATATTCAAGAGTTTCCAAAGTGCTCAGGGCATGACCCTGAATCACTTTGGAGTTTTCTTGAAATATTTCGAGTTCATTTTGACCTTATCACATTATTCTATTAATCATTCAAGGTTAAGCTAAGGTTATCCTATTGCTTAAGGAAACTTAATGGTCTATTTATCCTAAGGCTAGGGCACTCCGTTTATCATTTGACATGTCATTTAAGAGTTATGTGGGTGGGTGCCCCTAAGGCAGCTTTAAGTCATAAAAGATTATGTCTTTTAAATCCAATTAATTGAGTTTATACATCAAGCCTAGGTCACTACCAAACCCTTAATAATCATAACAAAGAAATTGATGGTGGTTAAGATTTTGTTTTAAGTGGCATATGTTCTTATTAAAAGATCACATCATCATCAATGTTAGGCCAAGGATAACTAAATAATCATCTTCCTAACTTGAGCCCATCACCTAAGAATCATTTGAAGTTAATTGACTTCCAAGTCATGATGATTAGCTAAGTTAAGAATTTTTTTTCATATTATAGAAAAAGTGGCAAGCAACTTTCTACCTTTTAATCCCATTGTATTCCAATCATCCAAACATGCTCATTACGATCAAAATTACCCATTTTCCCTTTGTCAACCCTAAATTTTTATTAAGACACAAAAATCTAAAGTTACCTTTGTGCCTTTGGGGCTCTCTACCTCATACCTCATTTTGCAAAATTCAAATGGCTTTGAGATTTTTTAGAGTGTCCTATCCATGGGTCAATTAAAATATCAGAGGCGGAAACGTGGGTTTTCAAATTTTAATTTAAAGAACTATTTAAACATAAAAGGTAGTATTTTCAATGTTGATTTTACTTAACAATCCAAAATAAAGTTTTTATTCATGAGAAATTTACTAGAGGTCATTATAGGTGAGAGGAATACTTAGACAAAACTCCATGATTTTTTAAATTAAAATTATTATTATTATTATTTTATTATTAACAAATTCCATTAATTTAATTAAATGAAAAATAATGTTGTAACTACAAAAAAAATTTATATTCTTATTAAATTTCTTTGAGTTCAGAAGACTCGAAGAACCAAATTTTGTATTTTTATGATTTCCAATTTATTTATTATAACTATTTTAATGAGAAAAATAAGGAAAAATGTATTTTTAAGCTTTTAAAAATTATTTTTTACTTGGAAATGTTAGAAAAATTATTTTGATGAGTCCCAAGTGATAAGGAGACCATTAGGAACATTTTAAAATAATTTTGTATTTTTGGGATTTTTAATTATTTTAAATTCAAAATAATGCTAAAAAATCAAGTATTTTCTCAAAAATAATTTTTATTTTTCCTAAGTGCGCCTCATCAAAAGAAACTCAGAAAAAAAACTTTTCATAATTTTTCCAAGTGTATTTAACTTTTAAAAATTATTTTTTACTTGGAAATGTTAGAAAAATTATTTTGATGAGTCCCAAGTGATAAGGAGACCATTAGGAACATTTTAAAATAATTTTGTATTTTTGGGATTTTTAATTATTTTAAATTCAAAATAATGCTAAAAAATCAAGTATTTTCTCAAAAATAATTTTTATTTTTCCTAAGTGCGCCTCATCAAAAGAAACTCAGAAAAAAAACTTTTCATAATTTTTCCAAGTGTATTTAATTTGTTATAAATATTTTCTTACAAAAATAAATGTTTCTTAGAAATCAACATTAATGCTCAAACTTAATCAAATAATTTTTAAATTTTTACAAGGGGGTAAACATGATTTTTATACACTGTGTGGAATTGATTTCTTCTTTTTTTTACTAATATTTAATATACATAAATTAAAACAAGATATATGCATTTAATTGATAATATAAATGTAAAAAATGATTCAAATCATCATATAATTTTTCCTAAGCTTCCTTGACCACACGAAAACTACTAAAATTATCCTCTGAATTCTTCAAGTAATATTTTAATTTATATAATTAAAATAATCCAAAATACTCATCCTGGCTAGAAAATTCGGGTTACAAGAATAGAGATACTCTCTGAACTTAGAAAAATAAGAGAACATCCCCTCTATCTTAAGGAATAAACCCTAAAAATTTCAAGCCATGGTGAGCATTGCTTGATCATAATAAATTAAAATACTATAGGTACTATTTAATTCATTAAAATTCAGGGAGTAAGAAAATAATTTTCTTAGTCCACATTATTGTCCTCTTTTCACTCAGCAAGAGAGTATTTTTATTTTATTTTTATGATTTTCCTAGATAAAGATATGGATTATTTAAGTTAAGGCATTTAAGAAAATCCAAAAAATCCATATTTTTCTACTTAAACACACGACGCCAACTCATCCTACGGTGGCTCCAAACTCACACGCGGTGCTCCGCCATTTAACGCTGGCATCCACCTCAGCTACCACATAGCCCGTACTTTATGCATCATATCTTCGTGCGATTCAATCTCCTCCATCCATCAAATAAATGCGCATTTACCTCACTTTTGGTTGAGTTTTAGTTTTTCCTCTTTAGTAAACTAGGGTCTAGCCCTAGGACTTTCCTATTGACTATTCCTAGAGAAATAAAAAAGGAACCCTCATCATTAGAAATTCTAAACTCCCATTTGCTCAACTTGAAGCTCTACATATTGGTCATAACCTCCAGCACTTAGTAGGTGGGGTCATTATTGGAGAACTCTAGGAGAGTCCCCCCAAGACCGCCTGACCTTAGGGTTGACCCTGGGAGTTGGCCTGTAGCTAGTTCACACACTTACACTCACTCTCAGCCACAATCACTCACAACCCTAAACCTAAAATTTCTTGACTTTGATCCCTTGATCCTTTGAGATACTCATGTAGATGGTCCCCTAAACCCACTAGCCCTAAGCTAGGGTTTACTAAGACCAGTGCATAGAGGACCCAAATGGGTATTTCATTGGTCTATAGCTCACATAGGGTGGTTGGCACCCCAATTCTACTATCCAACTTGGTCTTTTGCCCCAAATTCCACCCAAATTACCTAAAAGCCATTGAAACTCTAAATTTGGTCAAAATTCTCAAATTCACAAAAAATATCCAAATTTGTTCAAAATTCATTTCAAACAATTTGAAGGTACCCAAATTACCCAAAATACCCCCCAAATTGCCAAAAATACCAAAACATCCTTGGCACCCCAAACTTTCCCAAAACCTCCAAAATCACTTCAAATGTTTCTAAAACCAACTTGGACCATCCAATTGAACGCAATTTGGCCAATTTGACCATTTTGACCAAAACTCCCAAATTGCCTTTAAAGGTCCAACTTTCCTAAATTTAACTCAAATGTCCATAAATTTGGCCCAAACTTCCCTCAATTTCATTTATAAACTCAAATTAACCATTCATATAAACAACCTAAACCAAATATAAGCTTAATTGGTCCATGCTTTAAGCCCAATTTTGATCTAAGTCAAGGCCCCAATTTTGGCCCATGACTTAATCCCACCAAATTGAACCCCATAGCCTAGTCAATTTGCCATAATTTATGTTCAAAACTCAAATTTGACCTTCAATTGGCCTTGGTGAAGCCTCAATTTCACTTAATTTTAACCCAAGTTCAAAATCCCCAAATTTGCCTTAAATTGGCTATATCCCCAAAATCCACCAAATTGAATGCCCTAACCCCAAAATTGACACCCAATTTATATTGAAAACTCTTCATGATGTCCCTATAGACCATTTTATAAAATCAATTTGGACTTAGCCCAACCTTAGCCCAACCTAGACCCAAGTATAGCCCAACATGCGCAAATTGACAAAAATCCCAAATCATTCAAATTGCACCCCTAATTGAACTTAAAATCATTTCAACCCTTCACCAAAAATCTTCATCACAATCATCTACACAATGTTAATCAATTAATTAGGCTCAAAGTCATGGATATCCAACAAAATTGACCTAGCCATGTTAAATTAACCAAGGCAAGACTTCTACAGCCAACTTTTGGGTCCAAAAATTGACCTAGCCATGTTAAAGTAACCAAGGCAAGACTTCTACAGCCAACTTTTCGGTCCTAATAACCAAGCTTGACCCACTTAACCCACCCTAGATGAATAACCAAGCTTGACCCACTTACCCACCCTAGATGAGCCATGGATGAAAGGTCCTCTAAATTAAGGGATTTTTTTCCTAAATTTCTTTAGACAAAGATACCTTTGCCAAAACCTGTCACCAGCCCAAATTAATAGTTGTGACAGATTCCTCTAAGGTTTCTAAGCCACCCACGCACCTCCCCTGCCATTCACCAGAGCACCTCAAAATGAGAGCCACCACACTTAAATCCTCACCTAATTGACCCATCTTAGTTGATGACCTCAACAAGCTTTTGCACCCAAAGATAGACCCTAAACTCCCCTCTATGGCCATGGCTATAAAATGGACTCTTCACTACCAAATTTTTGGTGCTAAAATTTTTTCAAGGAGACCCTGCCCAATTGCTCCCACAACCTCCTTGAGACCTCCTCAGTGCAACCTAACCACTTCCCTACCCTAATTTCTCTTGCTGGAGCCCAATTTTAGAGCTTAAATCCTAGCAAAAAATAGGACACTCTCCACCACAACTCCACACTGATCCAAAATTAGATTAAAGTTGCCCAAACCTTCACCACAGTGAGAGAAGAAGCAACCTCATCAAAGCCCCCTCATAGAGAGCCTTTACCTTAGATATTGATCAACACCAAAATTCTTTATTGATCGAATTTGGGTATAGACATTTCACCATAGCTAGAGGTTCAATCCGTAGCCTCCTTGGACCTCCACAAACGTGCCAAGAACCTCTTCTTGAAGCTTCCATTCATAGAGAAAAGGTATAAACCTCCCCACTGTCCCAAGCTTGTTTTGATTCTACACTTTCATAGATCCAATTTAATGTCAACTTAGTTTCATAGATCTAATTTCATAGTTTTCTCTAGGCTAGATGAATCTTTCAAAATAAACTCAAGTTGATTTGATTAAATGTAGCTCGAGTTCTTAAGCTTAGAAGGTGGACGGCTCTCGGGATGAACCCGACGGGGATGAAGACTCCCTTCCATTGGATGGCGCGTGTGTTAAATGGACGAATGAGATAAATTGAAACAACTCTTTGATAGATAAAGTGCAAGCCCAGTCAGTGTTGAATTGGAAGGCGGCGTCCAACCAGAGTGTGCCACGCAAGCCTTCGGCGCCGAGCCTTCGGAGCCGTCGCATGGTGTCGAGGTGTCGCATGCTTTAAATAGGAAAATAGGATTTAATTAATTCAGAAAATACCCCCTAACTTAAAAAATCCATATCTTGGTGTAGAAAAATAAAAAAAAATAAAAGAAAAATATTCTAGTGCTCAGTGAACATAGGAGAACAATGTGAAAATAGTTTGAGGTTTATTTGATGAATATTTTATTTTTAATTATTTAAATACTATTTTGAGGATTTTGATTCTCCATGCATTCAAATGTTTCACTGCAGCAGGCTAATTGGGTCATTTGTAGCCTCTATCATTGGGGATCTTCCTTGATTTTTTCCAAAGTTAGAGGAGTCCACTATGAGGAGTCCACTATTAAGTTTATGTCTATTATTGGCATGAATTAATCATTGTAATTAGCATGTAACTTAGAAAAATCCATGAAAATTTTTGTAGGTTCACTGTGACCAGAGAACCCATTAGCATGTAACTTAGAAAAATCCATGAAAATTTTGGTAGGTTCACTGTGACCAGAGAACCCTAGGAAAATTTGTCATGAGTTAAGTCATTAAGAACACACCTAATTTTCATAAAAACCTAAAACACAAATGAAATTAATTTGGGAAAAATAATCATCTAACTGAGTTCATTTTAATTCTCCACTGAAATTTAAAATTCAGAGGACTTTTCAAAGCATTTGGAGTTTATTTGATAACCAAATTTAATTTTTTAAGTTAAAGACCTCTTTTATCACTTAAAATAATCATAATAATTAAAATATAACTAAAAATATTATAAAATTGGTTTTCTAGAGTTCTTTGTGATCATATGAATTTTCTAAAAATAAAATTGTAATTAAAGTAAAATTTTCATTTTTAAGCATATTTTAAATATTTAAATAATAAAAAATTAATAAAAATCACAGAATTAATAAAATTCATGGAAATGTTATAAATTGTTTTCTAAGACCTTAGGAGCAAGTAGAATATTTTTCCTAATTTTCTAAGTGAAGATATTGAATTTTAAAGCTCCAAAATAACTTTTAAAGCTAAAAATGGATTTTCTTTAATTTCTCACAAAAATAATTCTAATAACTCGAAGAAAAATAAGAGAAACATAAAAGTTGTTTCTCTAGGTTCCTTGACCTTGGAGAGATTGAAGAAAAATATAAAACTTAATTTTCCACATTTAAAATATTTTATAATTAATTAAAACTCCAGAGCTTAAAATAATTCTAATAAATCAAATAAAACTCAAAATATCATAATATTTTTTCCAAGTGGTTCTCTAGTTTAGATCTACCTACAGTAAAAATTTCAAGTTATTAGGCTTTACCTTGGTTAATTTAGTTAATTTTCCTTGAAAAATCCTTTTTTGCATGTAAATAATTATATAAATTAAATTAAATTGTGAAAAATCACATTTTCTTTTTTGATGTCTTAATTGACCCATGAGTGAGGTGAGATAAAAGTTTCAAAGTCATTTTAATCAAATTTAATGAATTATGAAGTGATAGAGTCTAAGGGGCAAAGGTATAATTTTGGAAATTTAATCTTAATTAGCATTTAGGCTTAATTCAGGAAGGGGAAATGGGAAATCTTTGATCTTAGTTAACACATTTAGATGATTAAAAAAAAAAAGAATTAATTTGTAGAAACCAATCTCAGTTTTCTTAATTAAAGGATAAATTTGCAATTTCCTAATTTATTAAAATTTGGAAGACTATTAAAGTAAATGATCCTAGACTTAAGGGTATGATTTTAGATGTAAATGACTCACTAATTTAATACACCTATTTGGTTTTCAAATAACATTCAAATGTTTTGATAATGAATTATTACAACTTAAAATTCAATTTCTATAAAAAATTACTAATATATCCACCAAGGTCTTAAGGGCTTAGTAGTGACCTAGGCCAAATTAAATCTGGTTAAATGAGGATTTGAAAAGTGAATGTGACTAGAAATTGAAAAACTTTACAACACGAGTCCAAGTTAAGATTAAAATTGGCGAAGTGTCTTAATAACATTAACTTGTCCATTTAGGGTCTTCACCCACATAATTCTCAAATTAAATGACAAATGATAATCACCTTACTCTTAGAGATAATTGAAACGTCAATGTTCACTGAGCATTGGAGGTATTCACAGAATGAATTATTAAGCGCAACATAACAAGTTTAAAACATAACAAGTTTAAATGAGCTCGTAGGCTTTCACTAGGCGGTGAGAGGGAAGCATGGATCTGTTTCCTTCTCCTGACATTTTGGATACCTCGGAGGTCTACTAAACTTAGTATGTTTTACTTAATATAATCATCCTTAATCAATTTAATGAGGGCGACCAAGATATGATTTAGGATTTTGTAGATCACCAAAAACTTATTTCTCGCTTTACATAAAATGCTTTTAATATATAAATACTCTTGCAAGCATTTTGACTTTCAGAAGCAGATGACGGGAAGACCAACCAAGTATGCTTTTATTGTAATTTATTTTACTTACATTTCTAGGTTCCCTTACTTTAATTTCCAGTAAGTTACTATACTTACTCACTTGTATGTATGAACAAAAACACAAACTTGCATATTAAACAACGATGTCCCCCTACATGAAAACCAAAACTACCAGGATAGCCGCAAAACCAAAAACTAAAAGAAATCAAGATAAAAATTCACTGTCATAACATTAAAAATGTAAGATAACTCAAAATTTAATGACAAACATCACAAAACAAAAATTGCATCTAAATCAAGACGTCTCTATCGGATGATCGGGAATCCCTTGGAGGAGGTAACCTACGGTTGCTAATGAGACTTCCCAAAGTTTAAATGAAAGTACGGAAACCAGTAAGTTGAGTTTAGTAAATTCATTTGGACTAAGTGAATCCGATAGAAAATAGTTGTTTCTGAATGAGGGAACCGTAGGATCCTAACCGGTGTCGCTCTAATCAACTTTAATATGCCCCATAACATTTCAAGAACTTTAACAAAAGGACCATCCGATTTGTCATCATGACCTGACACATTAGAAAGCTTAGAATTGTCATGACAAGGAGCTTGGAGCTAGCATTGTGGGCAGCACAGCCATCTTCAACAGTAAGAGGATCTGCAACATCAATAGATCTTTCCTTAGAATTAAACAACAAATCCATAGGATTTCGAGGTTGTTTGCCTAGCGCAACATAAATCCTCAACTCACCTTTAGGCCTTTCTGTAGCTCTACTATACAATATAAGCCCTAACTCATTTAGGATTTTGAGGTTGTCGTTCTTCGTGACCTAAATCCTCACATCTTCTAAGCTATTTGTGTGATCGTTTCACACAAATGTAAGCCCTAAATTTATAAAATTGGCAGGATGAATTGCTTAAATATTTCTCTTAAAAGCTAAAGACAAACCATAGGATAGCTTGGGAAGTCACCGAGGTTCTCCTCCTGATCTATGACATCCCCTAGTTCTTCCTTCTTTGGATTCTATAACAAAATGTTCCAAACTTGAATCATTCCCCTTTCACACCTCTTTGTCCGATTTCGTTGAAAAGTCCTATCCTTTTGAACTCGTTGAAGATAATATTCTTAATTTTTATTGAAAGTTTTCTTAGGTGACTTCTGTTATCTAAGATGTAATTCCCTATAGGGGCTTGCCCTTATAGTGCCCTTATAGGAAGCTTGTCCAAAACCAACTTAATATAAACCCTATTTAATTCTTTGTAATAAATAAGAGAACTTGTCAGCAAATAAAATGGTTTCACAGACTAAACGAATGTCATATATTTCTTAGTTTGTTTGATTGAACCTCATCCTTAAATATTATGTTTATCATTTGGGATCGATACATGGTTTGAGGTATAGTGCTCTTTCAGTTAAGTTATGTTTATCATTTGGGATAGATACATGGTTTGAGGTATAGTGCTCTTTCAGTTAAACTATGAAAAATATTGGGTCGGTTTGATTTCATATTTTTCTTAACTATATATATATATATATATATGCCTTTCCGAAGTGAGCGACGAGATTTCGATTCTGGTAGCCAACAACTTCTAACGGTCAACTTCTCCACACCCAAAATAGTGCCGACAATACTCGATCAAATGACTCCCCGTGATCGTCCCCAAAAGACTTAACCCGAGAACCGTTTACACAAAAACCTTCATATCTTTGTCTAAACTCAACTAAATTGCAAGGGGCATATTTATAAACCTTCATCTACTTAAGAAGAGTATATTTATAAGGCTAATCAAGCAGAAGTTAAGCCATTACACATGTAGAATCAAAACAAGCTCGGTTTAGGGTTGAGGTTCAATAGCTTTGTCTGAGAGGGGAGGCCTCAATCAAATGGTTGTTGCAGCTTTGATTAGGTCCAACAAACCACCAGATGAAGTCCTAGGCCTTGGTGAATTATCTAGGTATGATTTTGATCAAAGTGGATTTTAGGTGTTGGTCTAAAGCGATGCTAGGGGCTTTCTATGATGGGGCTTTTGTGTGTAATCAACTTCTCTCACTCTGTGGATGTTGAGTGCAATTTCAATTGAAGTTTGGTGCTTTGTGGTGGAGTGGAGAAGTCTGTCCTAGTCTTAGGGAAAATTTCAGTGATGAAATTGGCTCTAATTGGTGGTTGTGTGTGGTTGAGCGCATGGGGATTTCACTTTGGATGGTTTCAAGAGGATATGGTGAGATTTTGGCGGAGTTTCCTCAATGATTTTGGAACACTCTTTATTAGATGTGATGGGGTTAACTTATAGCCAGGTCGACCTGGTGGAGCTCATGGCTTGGCAGTGGGTCAAGACAATGCTTAGGTGGAAGGATGAAGAGCTCTAGTGACTAATCAAACTTGGCCAGCTCAGGAAAGTTTAATTTTGGTTTTTTTCAATATGGGCACCTTTGGACTAGCTGTTTCTGGCAGCTGAGGTGGTGGCTGACCATAGTATGGTCACTTCTTGGCTTAAGGAGGTCAAGGATTTACTCCCAATGGAGAGTGATGATGGAAAAGTATTTTCAACATAATGCAAAGTATGGTTAAGATCACTTAAATCAAGGGACAATTGATCCATAACTCACCTAGGTGGTTTAGGTGGGTTTAGTCTGGTCAAGGACAATTGATCCATAGCTCACCTAGGTGGTTTAGGTGGGTTTAGTCTGGTCAATAGAGTCCAAATGGTGGCTGTGGTGACATTAATTTGGTCACTTTGGTATGACTAAGTTAGTTTTGGTGAAGGGGTTGAATTTGGGTCAAATTATCTTGAAGTTCGGTATGGGTTAGGATTTCTGTGATATTGGACTCAATTTATTGAGAAATTTGGTGTGGATGATTGTCACAAAGAATTTATGAGAGATTTGGAGTGAGAGACTTGGAGTGATTTTGAGTTGATTTGGTGGTTCAATTTGAAAGAATTTTGACATTTGATGAAATTGGGTATTTTGGGTTAGACTTAGGCTTAGGTTGAGCTAAGGTTCGACTAGGTCCAAATTGATGGATCAAAATGGTTTAAGGAAATGTCACGATGAATTCTCAATATTTATTGGGTGTCAATTTTTAGGTTAGGGCATTCAATTTGGTGGAACTTGCCCACATGGCTAAATTGTGGCAAATTTTAAGATTTTAGATTTGGGTTGAAATTGAGTGAAATTGAGGGTTGAGAAAGGCCAATAAAGGACTAAATTTGATGTGTTGAGATGTTTGAAAGAGATTAGGATGCATAATTGGGGTAGTTGGAAAGATTTGGGGTGCAATTGAGTAGGATTTTGATTTTGGGCTAAATCGGGTCTTTCTGATTTAGGTTGAAATTGGACTCAAATTTAGGTCAATTGGACTTATATTTGGTTTAAAATGGCCATAGAAAAGATGAATTTGAGTTTAGAATTGAAATTGTGAAAAATTTGGGCGAAATTAAGGGACACTTGAGGTGAATTTGGAGAAATCGTGCCTTTCGGGGCAAATTGGTGGTTTCTTGTCAAAATGGTCAAATTGGTCAAGTTGGCTTCAATTGAAGGGTTCAAAATGATTTTGGGGACATTTGAAATGATTTTTTAGGTTTTGGGAAAGTTTCGGCCATCAAGGGTATTTTGGTAATTTTGGCAAAATGAGGGGTATTTTGGTAATTTGGGTAGATTTTGGGGGTGGGAGCAAAAGGTTAGGTTGGGTATTTAGGTAATATTGGAGTGGACCACCCTATTTGAGCTATGGAACAATTGAATCCTTTACTTTGGGTCCTTCATGTACTGGTCTTTGCTAGACCTCAGCCTATGTCTAGTGGGTCTAGAGGACAATCTATATGAGTCTCCGAAAAGATCAAGGAATCAATTTCAATAAGCTTGGGTTTAGGTTTTTGAGTGAATGTGAGTAAAAGTAAGTGTAAGTGAGTGACCTAGCTTAATACCAATACCCTGGGTCAACCCTAAGGCCAAGTAGTCTTATGGGGATGCCTCCTGAGCTCCCCCATTTTGACCCTACCTACTAAGTGCTAGAGGTCAATATCAATATGTGGAACTTCAAGTTGAGCATGTAAGAGTTTAGAATTTCTAATGGTGAGGGTTCCTTACATTCAACATGAAAGTTCTATGGCTAGTCCTTAGGCTACTAAGGAGGAAATTAGGCCTTAACCAAAATTGAGGTCAATAAATGGACCCCTAATAAGTGTGGTGTGCTGGACAAGCACACTGCACGTATTGGCGTTGACTGATGAGATCAACAAAACCAACACAGACATCTAAATCAACAAACATAGAATGAAGTGTAGAATTGATTGACAGTTGTTTCCTCTAGGTCTAGGGAGTCACAAATACTCTCACCGGGGAAAAGAAAGTAGAGTTTGAGGATAATCGTCAGGTAAACTTGTTGTCCCAGCGAAGACTCGATTCAAATTGAACATATCTAACAGAGATTGAATTTAAATTTAAATTTTCAAGGGGTTGAAATTATGCGTTAGGAAATTGGAATGTGTGGAAAACATAATCGCAGAAACGGAAATAAGGCGTCAAATCCTTTCCCAAAAGTGAGTATGGGAATGTGACTCTAAGCCTACCCTAAATGTGAGCTTGGGAATAGAATGTCTAAGCATACCCTGAAGATGGAGGATGGGAATAGGACATCTATGCCTAATCTAAAAATGGGGATGGGAATATAATGTCTAAGCCTACCCTAGAAGTGTAGATGGGAGTAAGATGTCTAAGCCTACCTCGAAGGTGGAAATGGGAATAGGGCGTCTAAGCCTACCCCGAAGGTGCAGATGGGAATAGGATGTCTGAGCCTACCCTAAAATTGCAAATGAGAAAAGCATGTCTATGCCTGCTCCAAAAGTGGAAATGAGAATAGGACGTATAAGCCTACTCCAAATGTGTAGATGGGAATAGGACGTCTAAGCTTACCCCAAAAGTGGAGATGGTAATATGGCGTCTAAGCCTACCCTAAAAGTGAACATGAGAATAGGATGTCTAATCATACCTCGAAAGTGGAAATGAGAATAGGACGTCTAAGCCTACCTTGATAGGAGAATCAAAATTTAGGTAACGACCTCAAAAGGAGGGATTCAGAATTTAGGTACTAGCCCCAAAAACAACATGAAAGTAGTGTAGAGAGTTTGTGGTGTTACAGACCTCGAAAGGAGGGATTCAGAATTTAGGCACTAGCCCCAAAAACAACATGAAAGTTGTGTAGAGAGTTTGTGGTGTTAATTCCATGAATATTTGACATATGAAGATTGTCTTTAGTGAAAAAGATTTGTAAGATTTTCTGCATAGTGTGAAACTCTGAGGTGAATGTGAAGAACTTGGTGCAGACAAAGATAGTCGTGTCGCGCAGCAAAGATTGTCTTTAGTGAAAAAGATTTGTAAGATTTTGTGCATAGTGTGAAACTCTGAGGTGAATGTGAAGAAATTGGTGCAGACAAAGATAGTCGTGTCGCGCAGCAAAGAGTAAGAAACCTCAAACTTGAGAGAAACAAACTCAACAAATTTATTTTTTTTTTCTTGTTGTTTTTATCACATTTAATTGTCAAAGTATATTTTTCAAAATTTAATTTTTGTTGGTTGATATTTTTGAAAGGATATTTTATTCAAATAATGTTATCATAAAAGAATTTATTGTTTTGTTCTTTGTTTGTTATAGTTCAGAACGAAAATATGGTTTTGCGGCTTTTATCCATCGCACAAAAGGGAAACTTGACCAATGTGTTGAAATCTGAACGAAATTTTATTAAGATGCTTCAAATGGGTGTAATAGGCTGAGTAAATGCTGAAAGCATCAAAAGAGACAATCATGCTGAATGCATCTAAAACATCATATGTTAAATAACTATCATATAGGCTACTGTGACGCAGTACAAAAAGTGACAAAAGGTGTTCTTTGTGGGATGAGCTCGTGATTAATTTGACCTACTAAGCCATGCTCTAGGACAAGAGTTTCTTTTGTGTGTACTTAGAAGTACAACCATCACATAGATTGTATGATTGTAGCTCCTCCAATTCTAGATCCGGTTGGAGTCCAAAGGACATCTTATTGTCATCCATCCTTCTGATAAAATGGAAACTTTATGGTGTTGTACCTCTGGAATGCAATGCTTGGTGAGGTCGGCCTCGTTTCCCTTCAAAATTAGTACCAAACCCACCGATATTTGAATTGCAAATGATCCTCTAAAGTCATCGAGTTTGACGATGTTGATTTCTTCTCCTAACAAAATGTCACTTTTACTCAAGAACGAGACAGTGTAGAGAGGTTTGAAAAAATCATGGTGATCTACATGTGCAGGAATATAGTCTCCCTTTTCATGAATGTTGATGATGCAATTGTTTGGAATGCAGTTTGCTGGCCGAACACTCCATCTGACCATCCTTTTTATCATCCATTTTTTTATGGGAGGTAATGGATCCACCTCATCATGTCTTAAGATCCCCGGGGGGTTACCTTGCCTATTCTTTGTAAAATTGTAGCAACAACCACATTAAAGGTTTATCCTACCTTTTCCACGCATCCACTTCCATGGCTCTGAATATGTTCTTTCCATCAGAAGGTCAGCTCGACCTATGTTTCTCATGTCGAAAATGCAGTCAAGAATACTTCTTTCTTCACTTATTGAAAATAAACTGGTATACAACTTCAGGATTTCCAATATATTGACCGATTTTCCCTGAAATTTTTCGTTGAATTCAAACTCTCTTATATTTACTTTACTCATCTTGTCTAATTCTTCCATAGTAATCATCTGCGACTGTTGGGGCCACTCCCTCATTTCAACGTCTGCAGGAAACCATGTCTGCACTGTCTTTGTATTTAGTGGGATGTATGATTCTCCAACTGAGTGGACGGTAATATGAAATCCACTATCATTAGGCATATACTCCTCCAGAGTTTTGTAACGCTCCAACTGGAGGACGTTACATTCTGGGCACTCTACAAATGCTCCTATGTCTGGTATATTTCTGGGGATCTAGGCATTGCATGTCGGCAACCCGCACAAAGCTCATCTATAATTTCCAGTAATGTCAGCTCTACAGCAGACTAGGACTCTTTCTCTATGGCATGAAAACTAGAGGAAGTCTCTCTCGTGCAAGTCTCATAGATTTTCCCCTCAAGAAGTGGGTTAAGTAAGTTTTCTGCCCCCTTCAGGAATTTTTTCACTTCACGTAGGAAAGCTCTATGTTTTCAGTGATTGGTGTTTTTGAGTTAAGTTCTTCTTAACAATGTATCTGATAGTCTCTCATCATTAGCACTGACTAGATGTCCTATTAGCAACGTTATCATAGACAGTAGGTGACTAGTTCCTTCCATCAGGTTTTGTTGCGCTATTACTTTCTTCCGCTTCAGCGAGGAATCTTCTTTAGTGCTGTTCTTTAACAGCGACGGTAGACCTTTTTTCTATTGATGAATGACTATGTCCATCAGAGGATCCTCATAATTCACGTCAACCTGATCGAAGTCCAAGTCAAAGTTTAGCACACCTTGCCTTAATCTTTACACTATGTGAACAAGGAGTTGATTTGAGAATGGATGAGGACAGGACTAAACCTTTAAAACCTATTGGGCCTATGAATATTAAGACTTATGAATCTCATGTTGGATGGAGATATGGAATTAGGACCAGAGATATTCCTTCTACTTCAGGTACTACTACTTCTAGTACCCCTACTCTCCATGAACTTATGGAGCAGATGCTGATCCAATAGGGAGATATCTTGAAAATGGAAAGTAGAATGGAAAATATGGAGGCCAAAAATGCACACAATGATGATTTAACAAGACAAAAGTTCGAATATGATGCTGCTTATGATAATGCAATGGTCAGATACATGAGGGGTGATCAGTCAGTTCAGTTTCCTACTCACCCTATTTTTATCCCATATCAGCAGCAAAATTTGGATGTGGAAGAAGAAGAAGACGATGATTGGTGATTTTTGTTTTGGATAGATTTTTTTTTTAATTTATGTTTGGTTGTACTTTACTGTTCTGACTATTTGTTTTTAAAGCGTGACACTCTATTTTAAATGTTATGTTGAATTGTGAACAATAGATTTTTGAAATTGTTTTTACAATGGAAATCATTTTAGTACTGTTGTTAGTTTCTATTACTTTATTCAATGTATTTGTAGTTAACTCTTTCTCAACACATTTTTATATGTATTATGTATTATTTAATGTATTAAGTTTTGTAGTTTTTATATTAGCACCTGCAATATTTTAGAGTTAAATTTCAATATCAGAACCTTCAATAGGTAAGTCTTTCCTTTATGAATTATATGTTTTCTTTTACCCTTTTTTTTTCAATTTTTCATGCTAAATCTTTTAAAAATTTAAGTTTGGGGGCAAAGAAAATTTTTTTTGAAAGAAAAGAAACTTAAGTTTATTTGTCCTCAATTAACTATATTTTAAAAATATTTTAAAATATAACATGACCTTTGGTATTAGAGGGTAGCTTTAGATAATTATATTTGTGTTTCTAAATATATATAGTAAACTTAAGTGAAAATTTTTAATAATAAAGGGTAAATTAAGAGATTAAGATATTTGGTATGATAGAATAAAAATATGTTTTTCTATTGTGAATAAAATAATTTTTATTTTTGAAGTATTAAAAATCTTAGAGATTCATGTAAGAAGAAAAGAATAAAACTTTATAAAAATTTTTTAAAGCTAATATAAATTTATAAAGTTAAGAAATGTGAAAAGTTTTTAACTTTAAAAAGAGGATAGTGAAGTTCAAAATCATTAAAGGCTCTCCAGATATAGTAATCCTCAGATAACAAAAAGAAAGAAAAGAAAAAACATTGAAAATGATTCTGAAAAGAAAAGAAAAGAAAAGAAAAAGAAAGAAAAGAAAAAGATGTGAGGAGATGGTTGACTCATCCATTCTAAAATGAACTCCTGCTTGTCCAGATAGTGTAAAGATCTGGGCAGGGTGTGCTAAACCACCAGTAGTCTTTCCCAAAGCAATAAAATAAGTGTTTTCGTAGACAATAGAGCCTACATTTATCCTTCTCATATGTTGGATACAGAAGTTCAAGTTGGCTTTATCCTTTGTAACCTCACTATGATGATTTGTTGGTATCATTCTACCAGAAATAAAGTAGTTTTAGGCCTTAGATACTATATTTAACATAGAAAGAGGAAAGTTCACCTTAACATTATTCTTCACCTTCCAAGCTCCTCTTCCATCAGTAATTAAAGAAATAACTTCATCTAAGGCCTCATTTGTAGTAGAAAATGATTTGTACTGACAGCTATACACATCCTCTAACTGATAAAATTCATTAATTTTCCTTGGAGCAAATTCTAACATTTTCCCATGAAAAAGCACGTAGTCTTCAGAAGTTTCTTTAAAATTGGCATAGAACTCCATCACTATACCAAAAATAGCCTCGGCAGTGAAGTAACAAAAATTTTCTCACTAACGCGCATTGATTAATCTTTCGCCTTCTACAGCTGAATTTGTAAATCCTCGATCCAAAATTACTTTTTTTGTTGTATGTAGACTATTGAAACAAATGTTAGCCTTGTAGTATCAAAATCCACTTCTCTTTCCC
>NW_018165807.1:49953-63020 GCF_001263595.1 Phalaenopsis equestris
CCCTTGAACTTTCTCATTGCCATGTTAGTCTATGAAAATTTGATAAAATCCAAATAAATTCCCAAAAATTCTAAAAATCACAATGTGGAATGTTTTAAACTTAAATCTACTAATTAAGAAAAATCCTTCTTGAAAATAAAAAAAATTGAGTTCAAAGTGTAGCCCTTAGATAGAGAAGATGAAATACAAACTTCGTTTGCCTTAAAATCGCCTCAAATCTGAGCAATAGTAAGCCCAAGGTGCAAAAACTAGAGGTTGAAGGTGAATAAAAGGTAAAAAGGGTGTTCTTACTGTTCAAATCGCAAAGTTGAAGGGATTTTGGTGATTTTCAGGTTAACGGCGCAGTCCAGGCCCATGCCGGCGCCAGTGGACAAAAATTCACTATTTTATTTTTCACAATTTTTAATTTTCTTTCAATTTACTTCAAAGTTTATTTAGTCCTTTTGAACACTAATTTTCATCCTAAAATAATTCACAAACTAGCATTTTCACAAAAAAACTCAAAACTAACTTTTATATATGAAAATACAGTTTTTACAAATACATTTTTCTAATCACACTTTCATATACATAAAGCAAATTCAGTGTTGAAATCAAGCCACAACACTAGAACCCTGACACAAAACTATACACACAATCAAAGTTAATAGAGTTCTAAAGCAAAGTAAAGTAAAGTAAAGTTCATTAAATCCACACAATCACATTAAAAAACATAATTTCTTTAACATAGTAGAGAGTCCAACTTATTCAAATATTCAACTTCATCTTCAGTACTTTCTCCTCCTCTAATATCTCCTATAGACTGGTAATGGATGTACAAATTGTAGAAGTGCTGGCACAGGATTTGATCAGTCGATTTTTCTTCGATCCATCCATTCTTCTTGAACATCTGCACCATTCCTGCCTCAATCTGTCTCGTATGATCAAAGTGTTCCTTCATCCTCATATCTAAGTGATAAAAAAGATAAGTAAGATTTAATTCATAATACTTTAAAGTTATCTTCCTATTTTCTTCTCCAAAGTTATTGAACCTCAAAATTTTTGTGGCATTAATGGCACTGAAGCATGTGATGAATGATCCAAAATAATATCTAATGCTTTATTTCCATTCCAAATATAATTGTGATCAACAAGAATCATGGCCTCCTAAGGTAATAATTCTTTCTCCCAACTTTCATATGACACCTGAGATTGACTGTAAAGTAACAAAATCGTAGAAGGATGCCCCAGTCCATGTATTTGCCCATTCATAATAATACCCATAATAGATTTGAAAATAATTTATTTCACATCAATGGGCTCTTCCATTTCAATGCAATAGTTTAAACTGGACTTTTTCTTGTAACTGTACTAATCTTCATGATAGGGAACAATATTACAGATATGAAGAAATGCCATTTTTTTGATATTGGATTAAGTAATGAAGTGGAGAAACGATCGTATCCCTCATCACTGATTTCCTAATTATCATTTTCATCCATCATAAAATTATATACCTCTTACAGTTATATACATCATGCATCATATCTCTCGTTGCGATAAAATTTGTATAATGACAGATTAGAATGTTTAAGATTAGAAAGTTTTCTATTATTTACAAATCATTAATTCGAGCCGGAGTAAATGGTACAGCCTAACCTCGAACAAAAACGACCCCTTGAGTAATTCCATTTATGTTGACATAGAATTATTTTATCATTGGTACAACAACTGCAGCGGTAGTGTAGAACTAAACTTCACAACTTCTCTGGACAATGATTTTCACAACATGTGAACTTGGATTACTCAATCCATGATTGTGAAAGCCTCTCTCCTTGATAAGTCTCTTTTTCATAATGACTTTGTCGTATAATCTCTATGCGTCAAAATTATTAAACTTTCTTCTATTGAAAACCCCATACCTTAAAGTATTTCTAGAATTAGAAGCCATGAAATACAGAATTTGGAAGTTTCTGGTCATCTAAGTCTGATTTTAGGGCTATAAAAACACCTCTCGGTGGTTATTTAAGAGTGCAATCCTGCCAAAGTCTGCCACATTGGTACTGAATGCGCAAAACCGCTTGGGACGCCATCGACGCTCCTGATGGCGTTGTCAGTGTCATGGTCAATATAGACGGTCACAGTCGGCGTCAGAGGCCAAAATCGTGCCTTTTATTTTTTTGTTCAATTCGATTCCAAATTTTTCCGCTAATACAAATATTTTTCTTAGTTTATGATATAAAAATTTGTGTAAGATTCAAAAACATTATTATTTACTAAAAACAGTTATTAAATAAAATATTAATATAAATAAATATATATTTTAATCAAGATGACTTAACATCAAAATTTCTTTAAATTGTCGCATGTTTCCTTCATAAAAATGTTTCAATCGATGTCCATTAACTTTAAATATCTTTCCAATTTTAGGATCATTAACAATAACAATTTCATAATGATAGACTTTAATCACTTTAAATGGTCATAACTATCTGAATTTCAGTTTTCCTAGAAATAATATCAATCTTGTATTATATAAAAAAACTTCTTATCTAGGTTTGAACTAATTTTTAATTTATAACTAAAATATCAATCTTGGTCATAACTAATTTTCTCTTTATAGATTTTTTTCATTATCATATGCAGTCATATTCTAATTTTCTCTTTATAGATTTTTGTCATTATCATATGCTTCATTTTTAATCTCCTCAAGTTCATTAAGTTGCAACAATATTTTCTCACCAGCATCTTTTATATTAAAATTAAATTCTTCAATAGCCCAAAATTCTTTATGCTCCAATTCTACCGGTAAGTGACATGTTTTTCCAAAATTACGTCTATATGGGGACATTTCTATAGGAGTCTTATAAGAAGTTTTATTAAGTTCTATATGCTTATAATGCATTATCTAATCTAGCAGACCAATCCAATTTATAGAGATTTATAGCTTTTTCTAATATTAATTTTATTTCACGATTTAATATCTCTGCTAGACGGCTACTCTGCTTTTATTTCACGATTTGACGATCTAATCTAGCGGACCGCTACTCTAATATTAATTTTATTTCCAATTTATAGAGATTTATAGCTTTTTCTAATATTAATTTTATTTCACGATTTAATATCTCTGCTAGACGGCTACTCTGCTTTTATTTCACGATTTGACGATCTAATCTAGCGGACCGCTACTCTAATATTAATTTTATTTCCAATTTATAGAGATTTATAGATTTTTCTAATATTAACCACTTTAATCCATTTGGACATATAATCAACAACAAGTAATATATATAAGTTTCCAAATGAAGGCATAAATAGTCCCATAAAATCTAATCCCCACACATAAAAAATTTCAACTTTCAATGTGTAATTGAGAAGCATTTCATTTCTTTTAGAAATATTTTCTACACGTTGACATCTATTGCATGTTTTAATATATTCATTAACATCATTAAAAGCAGTAGGCCAATAAAATCCAGCTCGCAAAATTTTATTTGTCATTCTATTTGTTCGAAAATGTCCTCCAAATTCAGAATCATGTCATCTTTCAATTATTTGTTCAATTTCTTCATAAGGAACTCACCTCCTAATAATTAGATCCTTACATTGTTTATATAAATATGGGTCATTTCAAAAAAAGAATTTTGAATCATATTTAAATTTCTTTAATTGTTGATTCTTAATATCTGGTGGTAAAACATCACTTATGATATTATTTACTATATCGACATACCACAGTATATTCATTTCATCAATATTACACAATTGTTCCCCAATTGTTTATCAGGGAAATTTTCAAAAATTTCATTTGCAAAATTAGTTAATATTTCTTTTATTAATATATACAAATGATCTGTTATTTGATTATCATTTTCCTTTCTATCAACTATAATAAAATCAAATTCTTGCAATAGAAGTATGAATAAAAGTTTCTATCTAATTAATCTTGGTTTAGCATTTTTTTTGCATCAAGTATTTGATAGCACAATGATTTGCATGCACTATACATTTGGTTCCAATCAACTAAGGTCTAAATTTATCAAAGGCATAGACAATAGCTAATAACTCTCTTTCAGTAGTAGTGTAATTAATTTAAGAATCATTTAGAGATTTACTCACATATTATATTACTTTAAAAACTTTGTTGTAACTGTGTCCTAAAACAACTCCAATAGCATAATCATTAGCATCACACATTATTTCAAATTGTTTCTCCCAATCAGGTGGAACAACTATAGGTGCAGTGATTATTTTATCTTTCAATAGTTCAAATGCTTTTATGTATTCCTCATTAAAATCATGTTTTGTATCTTTCTCTAAAAGTTGGCATTCGGCTTAGTTATTTTTCAAAAAAATTCATATAAAACCTGTAGAAACCAGCATGTCCTAGAAAACTTCTTACCCTTTTAACCGTAGTAGGAGGTGGTAATTTTTCAATAACTTGAATTTTTGCAGGATCTACTTCCATGTCATTTTCAAAAATTTTATGCCCAAGTATGATTCCTCCTGCAACCATAAATTGACATTTTACCCAATTTAGTACCAGGCTGATTTTTTCACATAATTCGAGAACTTTTTCTAAAGTATTTAAATATAATTCGAATGAAGTCCCGAATATAGGGAAATCATCCATAAAAACTTCTATTCCACGTTCAATGAAATTACTAAAAATTAACATCATACATCATTAAAATGTTGCAGGTGCATTGCATAGTCCAAAAGACATTCTACAAAAAGTAAATATTTAAAATGTTGTTTTATCTTGATCCTTAGGAGCAATTGGAATTTGAAGATAACCAATATATTCATCTAAAAAAGTAGTAATATTTATTTTCAGCCATTTTATCCAACATATGGTCTATAAAGGATATAGAAAAGTGATCTTTCATGGTGGCCATGTTTAACTTTCTATAGTCTATACAAATTTGCCTACAAGTAACTTGTCTTATTTGAATTAATTCATTTTTCTCTTTTACTTCAAAGGTCACTCCTCCTTTCTTTGGAACACAGTGAATTAGACTCACCTAAGAAATATCTGAAATATGATATATAATGCCAACATCTAACCATTTTAAGATTTCTTTTTTAACAACTTCTTTTATTATTGGGTTTAATCTCCTATGAGGATCAACTTTAGGTTCGTATTGATCATCTTATAGAATTCTGTGCATACAAATTGAAGGACTAATTCATTTAATATCTGCTAGTCCATCCCAAAGCCTTTTTATATCTTTTCAACATTTCTATTAAATTTTGTTCTTGAATTCCAATTAACTCAGAAGAAACAATACAGGCAATGTAGATGAATCTTCTAAAAACACATGTTATAAATGGTCAAGTAATACTTTCAGTTCAAGTTCAGGTGGCTTAATACTTGAAGTAATTAGATTATTATTATTATTTTCCAACAAATCTAAAGTTTCAAATTTGTCCTGAATACAATCTAAATTTTCTTCTTTTATTTTCTTCTCATTCTAACAAAATTTTTCTTACCTTAATTTGTTTTCAAACACTTTATTAAATTGCTCATTACTTAGATAATCAGTAACTTCCATCCTAAAACATTCATTATCTTTCTCTATTGTAGGATATTTCATAGATTTTGTAATATTAAATGTTACTTCTTGATCATTAACTATCATTATTAATTCTCCTTTCTCCTTTTTTCTCATCTATCACAGCTCACCCTATTGTCAGAAATGGTCTCCCCAAAATAATAGGTGTCTCCTTATCTTGCTTCATATATAATAATATAAAGTATACAGGAAAAACAAATTTATCCACTTTTACTACTACATCTTCTATAACTCCTTTAGCATAAGTTATTGATTGATAAGCTAACTGAAGAGTTACAGTTATAGGGCAAATCTCTCCCAAATCTAAACTCTTAAAAATTGATAGAGGCATAAGATTAACACTCTCTTCTAAATCACTTAAGGTTTTTTCTAAAAAATATTTCACCAAATGCAAACGGTATAGTAAAACTATCAGGATCTTTTAACCTTTTAGGAAGCTTTTTCAGAATAATAGTGCGAGACTCTTCACTGGGTGCAACGGTCTCATAATTTGTAAACTCTCATTTCTTGTTTAGTATATCTTTCATAAATTCCACATAACATGGTATTTGTTCAAAAGCCTAAATGAAAGGAATGTTTTTTGTTAACTTTTTAAGGATTTCTAAAAAAATTGTAAATTGTTTGTTTTTATTCTTTTCTTCAATCGTTGAGGAAACTGAGGTAGTGGTTTTTCTAGAGAAAGTTGTATTTGATCATTTTCATTATGGTCAGTTTCAATCTCTTCTTTCTCCTCATCAACTTTAGTTTCTATTTAGATTCTTGTTTCAACTTCTTTTCCACTTCGTAATTGAATAGCTTTAATTTATTCCTTATTTTGATCTTTTGGATAAACTTCCACAGTACTCAGAAGATTTCGTGATGGTCTGTTACTAAGAGCAGTTGCAATATGGCCTAATTGATTTGCAATATTTATAATAGCAGCCCCTTGAATTTGTATTTCCCTAATTGATTTGCAATATTTATAATAGTAGCCCCTTGAATTTGTATTTGATTCCCCATATTCAACAATACTTCTTCCATCATCAATTTCTTTTCCTTAACTTGTGGGTTTGGGTTAGAATTAAATCCAGGAAGATAATAAGGTCGATAACTAGAATTTCCTTGGTTGTTTAAATTCCTTGAGGGGTTCACCAAATTGTTATAATTATTCCAACTAAAATTAGAGTAATTTTTCCATCCAGGGTTGTAATAATTAGAATTGAGATTGTTATTTCTATTATTTATAACATTCAAAGTTTGATAAAACGATTGAGTATCAATTATTTGTCTTAGAAAATTTTCCTCTAATAATGGTGGTATTTGAGAATTGTTCACTTCAATTTGATCAATCGTATTTGATATAGCAGCAATTTAAGATGCTAAAATAGACATTGCATCATATTCATGAATACTAGCTACTCTCTTAGGATTTACCCATTCAGAGGGCCATTGAAAATTGTTAGTAGTCATTTCTTCTATTAAAGAGTATGCTTCATCAAAAGGTTCATACATTAGTGACTCTCCTGCAGCAACTTCTATAATAGATCAAAGTAATCCGACCAATCTATTATAGAAAGTTTGAGTTATTAACCAATCTGGTAAAACATGGTGTTGATATTCTCTAAGGAGATCCTCAAATCTTTCCTAGTATTCATATATCCATTCCCGTTCAAACTGACAAAAAAATATAATATCATTTCTAAGCTTAGTTGTTTTTAAGTGTGGAAAATATTTAGCAAAAGTTTTTTGTAATAGTTCTCCTCAAGTTCTGATAGATCCAAGTGCTAATGAATTTAACCAAGCTTTAGCTTTATCCCTTAATGAAAAATGAAAAATTCTAAGCATAACAACATCATTAGACACTCCATATTTAAAAGTAGCACTTATTCCAATAAAACTAGCAAGAAGTAAGTTGGGAGCTTCAGTACGGCTTCTATAATAGATCAAAGTAATCCGACCAATCCATTATAGAAAGTTTGAGTTATTAACCAATCAGGTAAAATATGGTGTTGATATTCTCTAAGGAGATCCTCAAATCTTTCCTAGTATTCATATATCCATTCCCGTTCAAACTGACAAAAAAATATAATATCATTTCTAAGCTTAGTTGTTTTTAAGTGTGGAAAATATTTAGCAAAAATTTTTTGTAATAGTTCTCCTCAAGTTCTGATAGATCCAAGTGCTAATGAATTTAACCAAGCTTTAGCTTTATCCCTTAATGAAAAATGAAAAATTCTAAGCATAACAACATCATTAGACACTACATATTTAAAAGTAGCACTTATTCCAAGAAAACTAGCAAGAAGTAAGTTGGGAGCTTCAGTACGTGTTCCTCCATACTGATTATTTTGTACCATTTGGATAATAGCAGGTTTAAGCTCAAATGAATTAGCAGCAACATTAGGATTTTGCATAGTTAAGTTAAGTTCATTGGATGTAGGATTAGCATAATCTTTTAATGGTCTTTGTCGATTTTCATTTTTTTAATTATCTAAGTTATTCACCATTTCATTCACTATATTAATTTTGTTTTGTTGTGTTCAAAATTTTCTAAAAGTACGTAAATTCTGAATAGTAAGGTACTAAAAGTTAAGATCCAATATTTCACATAAACAATCATAATAAGCAAATAAAAATTTCTTTAAAATACTCTTAAATGTATATTGTTATATATATTATTTTATATTTTTATTATTTTTTTTTCAACACTATGATGATTTGTTCGTATTATTCTACCAGAAATAAAGTAGTGTCAGGCCTTAGATACTACATTTAACGTAGAAAGGGAAATGTTTACCTTAACATTATTCTTCACCTTCCAAGCTCCTTTTTCATCAGTAAGAAAAGTAATAACTTCATCTAAGGACTCATTTGTAGCAGGAAATGATTTGTACTGTCATATACACATATCCTCTAACTGATAAAATTCATTAACTTTTCTAGGAGTAAATTCTACAATTTTCCCACGAACAAACACGTAATCTTCAGAAGTTTCTTTAAAATTGGCATAGAACTCCATTACTACACCAATAATAGCCTCGACAGTAAAGTAACAAAAATTATACCACAACCAAGCATTGATTAATCTTTCGACTTCTCCGTCCAGTTTTTTAAATCCTCGATACAAAATTATTTTTTTAGTTGTAAGTAGACTATTGAAACAAATGTTCGACTTCTCCATCCAGTTTTTTAAATCCTCGATACAAAATTATTTTTTTAGTTGTAAGTAGACTATTGAAACAAATGTTAGCCTACCTTTCTCTTGCCCTTGCTAAATGATGGTGCCATGGTAATCTATGAAAATTTGATAAAATCTAAATAAATTCCCAAAAATTCTGAAAGTTACAATGTGGAATGTTTTAAACTTAAATCTACTAGGTAAGCGTTCTTCACCAAAGGATTTTCTCAAAATCTTCCAAAAAAATTTCAAAATTTTGGATCTCGGTAATGTAAGATAAATCCATAGTTAAAATAAAAAATTTTGAGTTCAAAGTGTAGATCTTAGGTGAATACAAATCATTTGAAAAAGATTAAATTTGAACTTTGTTTCCCTTAAAATTGCCACAAATCCGAGCAATAGTAAGCCCATGGTGCAAAAACTGGAGGTTGAAGGTGACTAAAAGGTAAAAATGGTGTTTTTACTAAACAAAAAGCAAATTTTAAGGGGTTTGGGTAATTTTAGGGTTGAGGGCGCTGTCGGCGCCAGTGGCTAAAAATTCACTTTTTTTATTTTCACAATTTTCAATTTTCTTTTAATTTACTCCAAAGTTTATTTTGTCTTTTTGAACACTAATTTTCATTTTAAAATAATTCACAAACAAACATTTTCACAAATAACGCCGAACTAACTTTTATATATGAAAATACACTTTATACAAATACATTTTTCTACTAATCATACTTTCACATACCTAATCACAGTTTCACATACATAAAAAAAACTACATTATAATTTAGCGTCAAAGTCAAGCCACAACATTAGAACACTGACACAAAATTATACGCATAATCAAAGCCAATAGAGTTCTAAGCAAAGTAAAGTAAATCAAATCTACACATTTACATTAAAACATAAGTATTTTAAACTAGTAAAGAGTCTAACCTCTTCATGTATTTTGCTTCATCTTCAGTACTTTCTCCTCCACTAATATCTCTCAAAGACTGGTAATAGACGTACCAATTGTCGGAGGGTTCGTTTGAGAATTAATCAGTCAAATTTTCAACGATCCATCCATTTTTATTTAACATCTGTTGTGCTTCAATCGTTATAGTATGACTAGAGTTATCTTTCATCCTCTAAGTTAGGTGATCAAAAAGGTAGTTGAGATTTCTTATTGCATTCATAATACTTTGAAGTTCTCTTTCTATTTTCTTCATTTTCTTCACCAAAGCTATTGAACTTCCAACTGTTTGTGGAATTAATGGTATTGAAGCAATTGATGCATGATCCAAGATAATATCTAATGTTTCATTTCTATTCCCAATATAACTATCATCAATAAGAATTATGGGCTCCCATATTTTCCTCTAATCAATATAATTAACCTTTGAAAATCCTATCTTCTAAATTTCAATAATTATCTAAATTAAATAAAAATTTTGACAGGTCCACATATTTTCCTCTAACATTATAATTATCTCATGAATATAACACTTTAAACCTCAAAGTCATTTGAGTTGTATTTAATGAGTTATGAGGTGAAGTGCCCCAAGGGAAAAGTGAAAATTTTAGACATTGGTGCCTCAATCAAAATTTAGGATTAACCGAGGTAAAATGGGTAATTTTGATATAAATAAATATTTTTGGATGATTGAAACACAATAAAATTGAAAAGGTCGAAACTCACTCACTACCATTGCACAACATCAACAAAACCATAACCCTATAAATCTTCATGACTTTGAAGTCAACTAAAATCACACGATTCTTAAGTGATGGGCTTAAGTCGGAAAGATGGAAACTCGATTTTCCTCAATTTTCTTAAGCCCAAGGTTGAGTATGGTTTGACCATTTCATAATAATACATCTCGTTTAAATCAAACTTTTGATAATCACCTTTTCACATATCATGATTGTTAAAGGCATAGTAGTGACATAGGCTCAATATCTAAACTCAATTGATTGGATTTGGAAGACAACATAATTGGTAATTATCATCTTCAAACACTACAGGTCTGACCTTAATTGTTGGCACCATAATCTTAAATAAACTAGACTTTCATTAGGGACACCTAGTCACATAACTTTTAAACGAAACATCAATTAACTAATTGAGTATCCTATCCTTAGGATAATTAAATTGCTAAGTTTCACTAAGCAACCGGGTAGTCACACTTCAACCTCAGATGATTAATGGAACAATATGATTAAGAGATCTTTGAAATAGTTCAAGGTCATACCCCGAGCACTTTGAAATCCTTTGGATATTTTGAAGGACAAATTGAACTTTTCGTATTTTATTCTAAAACTATCCATTAGGATCTTCCAAGACTTAGTAAATTTAAAGCCTGGGGTTTGGTAGCTAAACCTTCATCTACTCTCGCAATTTTAGTTCCTTGCAATATTATATACAAGCCTTACAAGTACTAACCTTTCAACTGGTGGAACAAAAAGACTCGTCAAGTACACTTTTACAATTTACAACACCGTCATTTCTTGTACTTTTCATACTGTATTTTTATACTTACAAAACCTGCATGTTAAACAATGATGTCACCCTCCATGAAAACCAAAACTAGTAGGGTAGCCGTAAAGCCAAAACCAAAATTAAAATCAACCAAGCTAAAACTCACCTCCGCAACATTCACAACATTCAAAATATAAGACAACAAAATATAAGACAACCCAAAATTTAATCACAAACATCACAAAACAACAATTTCAACTAAATTAAAACGCCTCTATCGGATGATTGGTAATCCCTCGGAAGAGGTGACTTACGGTTGCTAATGAGGCTTCCCACGGTCTAAATGAAAGTATGAAACTCATTAAAATGAGTATAGTAAATTCATTTAGACTAAGTGAATTTGATAGAAATTGTGGATAACGGAACGAGTGTGGATACCGGAACGAGTGAACCATAGGATCCTAACCATTGTCTCTCTAATCAACTTTAATATGCCCCATAAAATTTAAAAAACCATAACCATAGGGACATCTGATTTGAAATCATGACTTGACACAATAGAAAACTTAAACTCGTCACGACAAGGAGCTTAAAGCTAACATTGTGGGTAGCACGACCATCTTCAACAGTAGGAAGATCTACAACAGCACATCTTTCTTTAGAATTAAACAACATGCCATAAGATTTTGAGGTTGTTTTAATATGCAACATAAATCTTCAACTCATCTATAGGCCTTTGTGTAGCTCTCCTTTGTAGCTTTGTTATGCAATATAAGCCCTAACTCGTCTTAGGATTCTGAGGTTGTCATTTGTCACTACCTAAATCCTCACATTTTCCAAGCTATTTGTGCGATCATTTCACATAAATGTAAGCCATAAACAAATAAAATTTACAAGATGAAACACTTAAATAATTTCTCCTCCAAACTAAAACCAAACATTAGGATAGCTTGAGAAGTCACCGAGGTTCTCCTCAGATCTATGACATCCCCTAGTTCTTCCTTATTTGGACTCTACAACAAAATGCTCCAAATTTGAGCCATTTCTCTTTCACACTTCTATGTCCAATCTCGTTGAAAAGTCCTATCCCTTTGACCTCTTTAAAAACAATATTTTCTGATTTTTATTGAGAGTTTTCTTAGGTGACTTTGGTTATCTAAGATGTAATTAACTATAGGGGTTTTCCTTTATAGGTTGCCTTTTTTAACCCAGCATAATATAAACTTTATTCAATTCTTTATATTAAATTGGGATATATTTCTTAGTATAAAATGGTTTCGCACAGCAAATGGATGTCATATATTTCTTAGTATATTTGATCGAGCCTCATTCTCAAGTCTTGTGTTTATCCTTTGGGATAGATACAAGGTTTGAGGTATAGCGCTCTTTCATTTAAACTAAGAGAAATATAGGGTCGATTTGATTTCATATTTTTCTAAACTATATTATATATGTAAATTAAAATGTCTTTCCGATGCGGGCGACGAGATTTTGATTCCGGTGACCGACAGCCTCTTACGTGCAACCCCTCCAACCAAAAATAACGTCGACAAGCTTCATATATTGACTCTCCATTAATCTGACAGAATGATGTTATGTCATTTCTAAGTTTAGCAATTTTGGATGGAGGGAAATATTTGGATAAAAATTTTTGTCAAAGTTCTTCCCAAGTTCTAATAGATCCAGGTACTTACGAATTTAACCACATCTTAGCCTTATCCCTCAGTGAAAAAGGAAAAAGTCTAAGTCTAACAACATCGTTTGAGACTCTGTCATATTTAAAAGTAGCACACAGTTCTAAAAAACTAGTGAGGTGTAAGTTAGGATCTTCATTTGGTGTACCTCCGAATTGATTGTTTTGTACCTTTTGGATAATAGCAGGTTTAAGCTCAAACGAATTAGCAGC
>NW_018165807.1:64557-67236 GCF_001263595.1 Phalaenopsis equestris
GATTGTGTGATGTAATACAATATAAGATATTACATCATAATTATGTATATATATATATATATATATAAAGGGAATGATCGGAGGCTATTGTATGAGCCCTGACCATCCCTCATGCTCCTAAGAATTCAAGTACCACACCCTACACTCGGTGGTAATCGAACCCCAGACCAGAGGGGACTTACAACTGACAAGTAGATGCTTGACCAACTGATCTGAGTAAGCGTCGCATTTAAACTAAAATATAGAAGTATTGAAATACTTTGCCAAATAGCTTCACATGATTTAGCCGAATTTAATATCTGTCATGCCAATCAGTTTATGGGATTTAAAAATCAATATGATTTACTAAATTTACTAATATGGATTTACATGATTGATTAAATCTTACTTGAGTTAAATTCTGTAAGTTGCCAAACAGCCCAGTTGTTTTGCGTGCTTGATATAATTTAATTGTCCATGGGTACTTGAAACATTATTAAACCTCCAGACTGTGAAATGAATGGGCATCTGTATTTTTACTCATGTAAGTTTAGTATTGCTTACACTTGCGGGTTCAACTTGATTTATGATTTATTTGAAGAACAATATTTAGTTATTTTCTTATATAATTCTATTCATCGTTTGAGATTAAGTCTGATGTGCTTTATTATGGTGGCTTTGAACCTTGGACTTGGTATTCTCAAACAGTACTTTATTTGATTCAGATAAAATGTTTTATGTATTTTAACTTTAGAATGTGATTCATAAAATGATTTATGTCTTTTAACTTTAGAATGTGACTCTGATGATGGAGAATATTATGTCCACACATATACTGATCCACCCATCTAACATTGCTTGTACACCAATGAAAGTATCCAACTACTAAAGAAACCATATTGCACACTCATACACTATACACAGTTTTTTCAGAACACGTGGGAACATTGAAAATGTTTAGTAGCAATTATTCATGGTAATTTTTAATTTTTATTTATTAATTGCAAATGCCAAATATGATTTGGTCGCCAATATATGACATGACGTATTTGCATATCCTAGCAGTTTGCATGTAATTATTTGCATTGACATGGAGAAGACCCTGAGCTGTATAAAAAGTGGTCCTAGAGACATTGAAATCCTATTTCTATTTTTTGATGCATCAGCTAAATATATTATTTTGCATCATCTATGGAATTTTAGTTTCATTTTTGGTAGGGTTATGGCGATTGCGAATATTAGCACAATTGTAACTATATTTAGCATTTCTCTTTAGGTTTTACTTTTCTTAAGATAAAGGTTGAAGTCTTGCTACTACATGTATGAATTTTGTATTTGGTTCAAGTTTTATAACTTGTCTGCCTTTGCCTTGATCACGTTTTCGAGATTTTGTTTTACATTTTTAGTTTTATGACAAAAAATTGAATCATTTATAGAAAATTTTATTTTCATTTTACTTTCTGCAGATTGGAGTCGTTTCAGATTATGATTTGTTGGCATTGGATTCCATTTCAGGTTCTTTTTAAACTTTTTTTTATAATGATTAATCTACCTGCTTATTTTTGTTATTCTTCGTTTTAAGTTATATAGATTTGCTAATTAGTAAAATTCTTATGAACCTATTAGAACATATATGGTATAAGTTATCCTTGTTATTCATCATCATCTAAAGGAAACCTCTGTTTGAATGTGGATTATTATGATAAATGTCTACCCTTATATCATTCCTTATTTGATAATTCATGTAAATCTCAAATTCTATTTTTGAAAATGCAATCTATGTGCATTATGATTAATAGCTTGAAAGTTGAAATTTTTATTTCATTTTCTTTCTTTTTTTTGTTATTTTTCTTTTTGAATTAATTGTTTTAATTGTATTACGGGTTTGTATGGACTTGTCTAGGATATCGCCTTAGATTTGTACGATGTCCTTTATTCCATGCGGCCTTTTGATGTTTCTTGGATTTCATGTCTGCTTGAGTTTGTGACTTTTGCGGTTTTTGGTTCTGTTGATGACTTCTTTACTTTCTGGTGCTGGAGTTATGCTGCAACTTCCTTGTTTTTTGGTGTAGTTGGTCTACTATAACTTTGATTATTTGACGTTAGTTGTTTTTCAGTAAGCTTATATTACTTTTTATTGTGATATTTGCATCTTTACTTATGGCAGTATTGGGGTCAACAACCTTTCTATATGTTCTTTATGTGTGCTTGTTGCTCTTCATTTCCCTATTGGGTTGTGCTTTCCCTATCAAGTCTGTGATCGTTCTGGAGGGTTCTTTGGTTTTGATCTAACCCCAAAATATGATACTCAATAGAATGCAATTGAGAAAAAAGGTTCATGTAGCCGACCCCACTTAGTGGGATAAAGACATGTTGTTCTTCTTCTTGTTTTTTTTCTTAGTTTTGATTGTATAAGATTCCAAAGGGAACTTTGTGATTATGAATAAGTGTTTGAAGCATGATAAAGCTTAATCAATTTAGCTCATGATTAAATTTCTTGTTGGATGTGCTACTTCTAGTATGGGTAATTAGTTCTTTGATAAAGTGAGAGACTTGAAGATTTTTGGCGAGCAACTATTTCCTTATTCACGATACTTGGTGTTTTTCTTTTCCCTATTGCGCTTCATCTTTGAAGGAAGAACATCTTGAATATCGCTTCATCTTTGAAAGTAGTGTATTCCTTCAAAGATGAAGCGATAT